>NW_010422526.1:41719-55667 GCF_000710305.1 Buceros rhinoceros silvestris
CTGCTGCCAGCGGTGCAGAGGCAGAGGTCCCAGTGTGAGTCTCTGTACATTCGTTGTGAAGATCAGCACTTGTCTGACAGAAAAAACAAAAGACCCCACAGACTGCATGAATAAACAGTTGTAAATACAGTTGTGTCCACACTCACAAACACAACCACGTCTCCTTTACTTTGTGCACATTAATACATTCCTCACCACCAGAAAAAGTGATGGATGTTTAAATCCGTTCATATTTCAATGCAGTCTTTTTTCTTCAACTATAATTTTTATATCAAAACGCTTTGTGTTAGAACAAAATACTCCCACACTGAGTATCTTACTTTACTCCAAGGTTTCACAGTAAGTGTTTTAGTCTTACTGGTGAATCATAAAAACAGATCATTGTGTTGGGCCTAGAACATTTAAAATTACTGCTTGCTAGAAAATTACTCATAGGATTAGTGTTGGTGTTCTGCTCCCTCTTCAGCAGAAGAACTATAATTTGCAATGAAACATGCTTTATTTGGAAATTAAATACCAAACTCATCTGCCCATGTACCTGCACCTCGGCTAGGAAGAGAAGCCACTTAGAGGGACTGGTGTCCTGGCTGACTTGGAATGACACTGGTTTCATTTCCATCTCTTAATCTACATCAGTCCCTGTAGTTTATTGTAAAACTAGCACGCACCGGGGCTGAAAAGAAACCATAGGTACCCCAATATTATTTTATCACAGCTGTCTTCTTCAGCACAAGTAATTTCTTGCACAGTTAATGAAGCACACAGGCTGATACGCCTGCTTGACAAGCACCTTTCACAGGTTTAGAAGTGCTGTCGTTGCTGTGCTAAGTGGGGACTCAGGGGCTGACAGTCTTGCAAAAAACTAATGGGAAGATACTGACTCATATGGTACACTAACTCCACAGGATCCTTTTCCTTTTACTCTAAACCTTTCTTCAGCTGCCCCTTCTGAAGGATGGGACCCTATCAAACCACACAGAGACCTCTGTCGTACACAAGCACAGGAGAAATTCAACATGCTGGTTTGACTGCACTGGCACAGCCATTTTGTTTTGCCACCCTTTCACAGTACAAGGTGTTCCAGGAAAATGATCACTTTTTGGGTCACAAATCCCTCAGTGTTCCAAGGCAAAAGCACTAAGCACATAACAAGTAACATAAAGCAGGCACTTGAAACCAAGCACTAACGAGCTCTCGCTTGTTATTTGCATAGACAATACATTTCTATGTTTGTTCTGAATCTGGTAAAAACAACCTACAATTCTCTGGTCAGTATAATCCCCACTGCTGTATGCTGTGGCCAGAGTTGAGGAGCACTTCTCTGCATACCAGGGAGAAAGGCCTTGCTGAGAAGCACTGCTAATGGAGATAGTGTAGATACTATCGGTGTAACCGTCACAGTCACAGTTGTCACCCTGACGGCCTCCGTTCCCAGAAGCCCATACGAAAATGGAGCCTTTCCCATTGCGGCCCTAGAGGAAATGAGACAAATGGTTATCAAGGACATTTTAGTCTCTGTAATGGATTAGTAACAGCTCTTTGCCCCCCAAAAAAGCCCAATAAATCAACATTTTCAGGTAGGAAAGGACAATTTTCCCTAAGCACTGTAGAAGAGAGAAGAAACCAGCTGCTTGAGGTATCCTGCTTCACACCCTAGAGTACAGCCTCTAGTTTGACTGTTCAGTGTTCCAGGTAGAGCAACCTTCTTCTGAACAGGTTCTTGAATTAAAGACAGAGTTGGTGCTCACCAGGTAGATTTTCCCACATGCTGATGTTTTAGTCCTGAATGTTTCTAGGAAAAATATCCTTTTTTTTTTAAGGAACTGCAAGTTTATCAGGGGTTATTTCACTTGCTTATGCTGTAATCACAGAGGTAAGGTCAGCAATACGAACAATGCACATGTTAGGACTTTTCCACCCATTTATTTTTTGTAAGGAAGCCTTTAATGGCTGGCATTCACCAAAATAAAGTGAACCATCAAGCACATCTGACTGAAAACCTTCCCTGCTCTCACAAACCAGTGGGCCAGCACCACCACCCCCCTCCAGACATAGCCACATTAATTCTCTGCTCTGGTCTCCAGCATTCGCATGATGTTAATTTGTAACATAGATACACTCACTGGAAACAGCTGTTGAAATACAGATTTTTATCCCCACTCAGATGAGATTTGAAGTTATTCATGCAGGTGCTAAAACATTTGCAGCACTTCAAACATTAAAAATATAGAGAAGAAAACTGTATTCTTCGTGATACAAGTTAAAATGGGAGGGACAAGCCCCAACTACAAAAAATGACATAAGACCTTCCTTTGAGAATAAAGGCTGCAGACCTCAAAAGCACCAGTATGTGTAAACACCTGCTCCGATTTCACTTGAGTGCTACTAACATCTCTTAGGCGCTTAAGGCTAAGCACACACTTAAGTGCTTTACCAGGACAGCAATGAAGGCACCAGGGATGACAGTCATTGGCAACCCCAGCCCTGGCTGACGTCAAACCGAATGGAGATCGTCCAGAGCCTTACAAAAGGAAGCTTGACAAATGGGGAAATTTGCTCCCCTTGAGAAATAAAACAAGTTGTAAAAAAAGACAGATTCTTGACCAAAGAACTTGCTTTTTCAGAGTAAGAAAGATCACTGAAGGCTGTTTCCCTAATTATTGCCTTTAATTCCCCCTCATACTTTACTGCTTACCTATGGACTGAGATCTGCTTATCATCACTCCCCTCGGCCTCCATTCTTCCCTCAGATCATGTTTGCCAGCTCTCAGACTTTTCCTTCTCCTCCTCTCCAACTGCCTGCTGATGTTAACTGCCCTTTTTCAAAAACCCTTTCTCTCTGCTGCTGTCTGTCGAGCTTTCCTCCATTTCTCTTCTCTCTCATCTGCTGCAGTCTTCCTCTCTCTATTAGTACCTGTCCATCTTTTGGTATCTTTTCACCTCACTGGCAAAAGCCAGAGTAGTTTTTTTAATACATCCTCAGCAGCTCTCAGTTCACACCCTGTTTATCATCCACCCAGATCTAAAGAAGGTAACATAAAAAGGAACTCTAAAAAGCTCTACTCTTCAGCGTGCATTTTTTTACAATCTTCATTTTAATTGGATCACGATACACACCGTATTATAAACTAATGCAATTAACATAATGTGAGCTCATCCACAGGGTGCTAAAATGCATTACTATTTCACACAGTAAAATATTCACAAAGCAGAAATTGTATTAAATGTTACAGGTTTTCGGTGCAGAAATCCAATTACTGCTCAGTGCAGAACAAGCTGTGGAGAAGGGTGGGGGTAGGGTGAGACAAAGACAGTGGAAGTAAGGATGGGAAAAGAAAGCTTAACTGTGGAGAATGCAGCTCAAAACCAGCTCAGGAACCTCTGATAGTGCTTTTTTAGAAGTCTCATTCTCTCTGACCTGTTCTACTAAAATCTGTCTCCTCCTTTTCAAATTCGTTTGAGCCAGGAGAGCACAAACCATTTCCATTTCTTCCCTGATATCAACCATTTTAAAACTCTGTTCTCTGCCACATTTTGTTGTATATTTTTCCCTCAAGTACTGTACCTGTTTTATCCCGTACTCAAACGCCTTCTGTGCCAGCCTGCCAGGTCCCTCCACAGTTTTACCATCATCGTTAGGGCCCCAGCTTGCGCTGTAAATATCCACATGTTCCGGATTGAAACCAATTGAGCTGGCTTCAATAGCATCGGTGACTATTCCATCCAACATCCGTATACCTAAACAGGACGAGCAGACAAGATTTACTTCCTGCTCCCTCCTCTTAGTCTTTGTTAACTGTCTGTAAAGATTCCAGCACCATTAATCCACACTATTGCCACCACAGCCCACTGCTGTTCCTGTAACACTGACCACAGTCTCCACCTGAAACAGCACACAGGTTTTTTGTTTGTTTGTTTGTTTGTTTTCAGAACTCGGTGTGCTCTGCAAATTTTTAAAAGAATCCTCTCAAAATCTTGGTTGTCTCTTATTCTTTCTCCCCTTCTACAGAAGATGGTGTTTCGCTCACTGTTTCTGCTTTTTCTTACTGTATTGAGCTCACTCTTGACTTTTTCTTCCTCTCTGTTAAATCTGTCACAAAGACTTTTCACACTGCCAGCATGTCACTAACATTAAAGAGGTTTTATCAACATTACCTTTAAGAGTTCTAAGTGGTTTAGTTCAAAGATATAGTTCTGAATGTTCTGGCTAAAACACTTTGTCCTCACAGTCGTTAAAGTTTTGGTGTCTTCATGACACCACTATTTCACTAGTGCTCAATCTTCAGCATAAAAAATTCTTGCTGTTGTTTTACTGCCACTTTTTTTTTACTGTGAGCAACCCAGAGATGCTAGAGGTACCGAGCCATTAACATTTTATCAGAAACTGCATGATCTAATCTTTTTCAGAGCAAGCCTGATCTCAGAGGTATTTAAAATTCAGCGGCAGACAGTGGTATGTCAGCACTGGATCTCTCGCTCTGCCCATCCCCAGCCCTGCGGCAGGGCTGCCACCGCTGCCCAGCACCAGAGGAGGACAGAAATAGCACAAGTCTGGCAAAATTCCCACGATGGCTCAGCTCTCCCAGCAACTGCAGCGCTGAGAGAGCCACCACAGTCAGGATTCAGCCCATGTGCCCAAGCCACGAAAAATGGCTGGGTTCTCCTGAACTTGGCAAGTTAGTACTAGAGCAGCTGCACCATTAGTGGCAGCCGGTGAATTACGAGTGCTCATTTTCTAGTGTTTTCCACAAAATGGGGATTTTTCCAAAGCACAGCAGGCAAAATGTGGTCATTCTATTGATAAAAAACACCAACCTTACCCTTGCAGCTCAGTCAGTGTCTTGTTCTTTACTTTTATACTCTCAAGCAGGAAAAAAAAAGACCGTAAGCATAATTCCTTTCCCAAATGGCTGTCCTCTAAGACTCGTAATATGTCTGAGATAAAGCTAGGCTTTGTTATTTCCTATTAATTAGTGGCAAAACCAGATAGAGACGTTAATCTACTCAACCACTTCCACTCCACTATCACTCACGGAGCTGGGAGAAGACCCAAGGTATAGCCTGTGCCTCAAGGACTCAAAGCGATGCTTACCCTACACATGCTTAAACTCATAGTGTTTTGAATACTCATTTTTCAGCTGGCTCAGAATGGCAAGATTCTTTCAGGCCAGCGCGCTGCGAGCAAAGATCTTCCCGTGTGGAAATGACCGCGAGCTCCAGGTGCGGGCTTACCACATGTCATGCAATACTGGGAATGCAGGGAGCAGCGTACAGATATTTCCCATATTAGAAGACAAAGCCAGCTCTGCAGATTAATTATGTAATAAGGAAGAAAACAACAACACTGACGACACACTGATGAAAACAGCTCAAGAAAAAAAAGTACTGCCTTGCCTCGACAAAATCCTGCTTGTTGAAGTCACCATGGGGATTTGATGACTGCAGTGACATTTCCCTAAGCAGATTCCTCTTGCAAACTCTTTCCTGCTCCTGCACATGCTTGCGGCCATCATCAGTCTCACACAATCAGCAGCAGGCAAAGCCCAACGTAATTTCAGACACATACATGTCTCTCCCTGGCAGAGAGCTATTTTTAGCAAACCGTCACTGTGCGCGAATTCTCAGCCCAGTCCTTTGTAAAATGGAGCTTCTTAATCGTTTGATTTCCATGGCAGTGCCAGAGAAATATCGTAGCACGGTGCTACGGTATGTGTGAAAACACACATACCTGGCTTTACTCCAAAAGTGACCAATCCACACACATCTCCCAGCTCCACACAGGACAGAAGGTGAATGTTAGAGGACACTGAAGGGCACCACTTCGAAAACCGGCATGAAGAAGTTAATTTTTTTTTCTCACAGTGCACAGAAAAGCCTACGAGATTTACAGCCACAAAGTACTGAAGACACTCACCAAGGACACTTGGGATTACTAAGGTCAGTATTTTCACAGAAAACAAAAAACATTTTGAATGGAATGTTTTATTCTACTGCTCAAGGCAAAGTGAACCCAACCTCTGCTGCTGAAGGTTAGAGAACAAGGTGCTCCAAATGTCAGGGTTTCTCTCCCTGGAGCAGCTATTGCTGATGATCAGAGAGAAGGCACCAGCTGCGGACCACTGGATTCATCCACCATGGCAATTGCTACAAGCAAACAGCCGCTTAAAGAAGTCATCCCGAACTAATGTCAAATAGGAGTGTGTAATGTGTCACTTCACGGATTTAAAAAAAAAAAAGAAAGGAAAAAAAAAGCCTGTGAAGAATTTAATCCTGTATAGCTTGGAACATAAAAAACATCTTTCCATGTTTAGCCACTCCAAATTTATATGAGCCTTCTGCAGACTCCTCCTATCTTCCACTGCTCCCTGAACGTATTTCTGTGACGTTTCTGTCTTAGCGAGGCTGCTCATACACAACAGCTCACAACTTCTATCAACTTCCCCATTCTTCCTGCTCCCCTGCCCGGGGATAAGCACCTCCTGCGTAATTTGAGTTGCTGGACTGTTTTTCATCCTGTTATTTTCCTTTCCTAGACAAATTGCCCTGCACAGATCTGTAGTTTGCATTTGCAAATGAACACAGAGCACACTGTAGAAGAATCTTCTCTGTAGAATCAAGTGCCTTAAAATATGGGCACAGCAGGAGTTCAGACATCTTCACAGCTTCATCCATTTTTGCCCTGCTTTGAACATTTGGCGTCTTCATCTCATGAGTGAGATATTTTATTTAAACAGAGCATGACAGCATAATGCACTATGGCAGAGGCAGGCTGCGAAGCTGACATCTGTGACAGCTCAGGGAAGTAAATGGGAACCTACAAACAGGGACTGAAATGGTGGGAATGAACGGCAGTTATAGGTGTCAATTGTCACTCATTGCCCCTTTGTTTAAAAGGAAAAAAGGGAGTAATGGAAAAACTAGGACTGTACAAGTATCTTCCTTGGAGATAAATAACCATTTGCAACTGATACTCTGATCACGGCTCTTTCAGAAACCTCTGTTAGTCACCGCTTCAAAAAAGCGTGGCAATATTGACCGATGGGCAAGCAAGATTCTACTTATTTTCAAAATTAACTTAGAATGATAGTAAAGGAGTAAGTTGTTGGAACAAAAACCAGAGCAGTGTGAACATCTTGACTGACACGACCTTTCGAATGTAATTGTGCAGATGGAAACAATATGCTGCAAGCAAGGACGGGTATAAATCTGTTTATTCTTACTCTCACTCTCCTCCCTCATGTCACCTCCTTCCAGGATATCCAGAGAGTCCATCATTCCTTAAAGATGCAGTCTTCTCTCTGGGTATTATATAGGTGGTTGCTATTATTGTTATTGCTGTTGTTGTTGTTGTTATTACATAATAATGCTGATAATAATAATAACAATAATATCAATGTCATCATCACTGTCACCACCATCGTCTATATTATGGTTGCTATTGTAACATATTCTACCTATATTTAGCCAATAGCAAAGCTCCAGAGAACTGACGTCCTATAGCTGTAACTCTGATTTTGTAGCCTAATACTGCAAGACTGATGTTTTCTGAGGAGGACCAATCATTTGTGTTTCAGATTAATGGCAGCTGAAAACACCAAACACTTCACAGGATCTGTCTGGTTTCCATTTGTACTAGTCATCTAATTATTTCCCTTTTCTTACCTCCAACTCTGGAGTTGTATGCTACTCCAACTCCACATTTTCTGTTGTTGGCTTGCATGGCAATTTCTCCTGCACACCGTGTCCCATGCCTGAATAAATATAGCAAGAATAAACAAGATCTCATAACATCTTCGGGCAATGTGCACAAAAAGAGTCATCGCTGACCTTCTTGATTTGGTGGAAGCCTTCCTTTAAAGGAACACAATGCAGGTACTGAATAGCTTTTGAGTTTTACCCACATGAGGAAATAAGGCTTGTTTCCCTTAGGCTTCAAGCAACATAATTTTACCTACTTACTGATCAGAGGGTCATCATGATGAGACCATTAATACCCAAGTCACACTGAAGTCTGTAGATCTATTAGATACCAATATTTTAGTAGAGTGCAAAAGTACTGTAAAATGATGGGGCTAAGGTGAGGCTAAGAAACTGCTGAACTTCTTCAGGCAGAAACATCACAGAACCACAGAGTTGTTTTGGTTGGAAGAGACCTTTAAGCTCATCAAGTCCCCCCATTCTCCCAGCACTGGCAGGTCCCCTTACTCCCCTAACTCCTGTCCCCAAGTCTTTTTTAATCACACATTTAGATATTCCTCTTTTTTAATGACTGCATTTGTTTAGGATTTCAGAAAATCATCCTTTAATGTACCTTCAACATTGCTAAATTTTGCTTGTAACCAACTACTGTCTATGCAATCCTTTTTTGCCATAGGTGATTCTTACTCCACAATACAGAAAACTGTCATAGAAGTGCAATTGTAAAGAGTTGTATTATTTAATACTACGGATTGTTATTCAATGAAGTGTTTGAATGCTCTGGGCTGAATTCCACTTATTTATTAATAAAGATTAGAGGTAACACAGGTAGATTGAAGAGATAATGTCATTGAAACAAGAGGATAATGGATTCTTGCTCTTAAATAACACTGTAACAAAGTAGAAATGTCATTTTTAAAATGTCTTATTCATGGGACATTTATCCTTTGATGGATTGGTTTCTTTCCCCATACACTGATTTACGTCGTAGACACTATTGTGTAGTCTGACAGACAGCAGGGAACCAGTGCATTGGTTTCCTACAGTACCTTCATTGATTAGCAACATCCTAATTGGTTTAAGAAATTGACTTCTTCTGTGTACCAGCTTTTAAAGAGGTCCCTTCTCTTATCTTCCTGATGGACAAAATCCCTCCCTAAATTACCATGGAAAGGCCTAGGTGTGACAGACACATCAAGGTGTTCCGCGGAGTATCGGGTAGCTCTAGAGAAGGCATCACAGCAAATTCCTCTCTCCTTCCAAGATGCACAAGTCCATGAAGTGAACTGGCCTGTTTTGTATTCAAGACTTTCGGAACTTCCTAGCTTAGTACCTTGAGGACATTTGGGCCAATTCTGTTCTAAATAAAGTTTCCAAGTCTCAGAAGAGGGAAGAGTGTTGCAGGAGTGAATGTAACCTCCTCCAGTGCCTGACCGTGTGTCATACCCATGAGAGGAGATCAGAAGTATGACTTCACACTGAGCTGGAAGCTATTCTCATCACAAAATCACAGAATCACAGAATAACAGAATCATCTGGTTGGAAGAGACCTTTAAGATCATCAAGTCCAACCATTCACCCTGCACTGCCAGGGTCCCTAAACCATGTCCCTCAGTGCCACCACAACACGTCTTTTGAACATGTCCAGAGATGGGGACTCCATCGCCTCCCTGTTCCAATGCTTCACAACCCTCTCTGTAAAGAATTTTTTCCTAATGACAGTCCAGACACTGTCAGAACTGGAAAAGAGTGTCCTTAGCTACAAAAGCTGACCTGAAGGGCTGGGTTTCTTGGTAGGTTCCTCTAAAACATGGTCTCTTCCAGAGCCCTTCAGAGGAGACATATTCTTTTAAAATTTGCAGTGCAAAGCAGAGTACTTTAGTCAAAATCTGCTTGGGGGAGGTACCATTTTAGAAACACACATGTGGCACAAACAGATTGTTCCCTCCAGCTTACAGAAACATACAAATACACAAAGAAATTGAGGACATTATAAGGAAACTACAGTTACGAAGCTCTTGATCTGGGAATTCAGTTTCCTTAGTTTCCAGTGTTTGTGCCAATGCTACATGCAAATGTTTGTGCAAACTGAAACATGAGAGGTTCCTTCTGAATACTGGGAAAAGCTTTTTCACTGTGAGGGTGACCAAGAAGCACTGGCACAGATTGCCCAGAAAGGTTGTGGGGTCTCCAATCTTGGAGACTTTCAAAAGCTGTCTAGACACAGTGCTGGGCAACCGGCTGTAGGTAACCCTGCTTAAGCAGGACCTTGGAACAGATGAGTTCTAGAGGTCTCTTCCAACCTCAGCCATCCTGTGATTCTGCTACACAAATTATTTCTTTCATTCTATAATTGTCATGGGGGACATAGATACTTCTGCATTTGCATGTCCTAACACACAGATTAATAGCACACCGTTTCATTCTCTTCACACGACTGGGAGGCTACTCACTTGTTTTCGTTTGTCGGGTCATATCTAGGAAAGGGATCGTGATCGTTGTCATTGAAGTCATAACTTGCCTTTGGGTCCTATATTTTTAAATAAACCAGAATTAATTCAGACAACTAGAAAATGCATTTTAAAATGTGTAACAAAACAGGTTCTGGAGTCTGTATTTATTTGGTGTGCCTCATGTAGACAGCGATCAAGTCAGTAGAATTTGATGGGCATTAACAATTCCATAAATTTTTCACAGAGCTTTAATAATTCAGCATCAAACCACTGTATACAAACAATCCTGGGAACTAAATCCACTGAGGGGAAAAAAATAACAACAAAAAAATCCCCACACCACTACGGAACATCCAGCTTCCAGTGACACAGACCAGGTTCCAAACATGCCTCAGGCAAATAGTCCAGTCTCTGACAGCAAGCTGGAGAAGAGGGTCTGTACATCACATTTACAGCTGATTAATTTGTTCCATGCTAATGCCCAAACTCACATAGTTAGTGTAGATGTCCGTGTGATTCCACTCCAGGCCATCGTCCAGTACTGTGATGACTACACCCTTGCCTGTAATCCCTTTTTGCCACACAGGAATAACATGGAGATCCAGTTTGGGCAGGGATGGAGTTATTCTTGTGTCTTGCTGGGGGACAGAAAGGAGTAAAACATGCCAACAGTTTTACCCATTTATACCACACAGGTCCAAAGTTGCATTTCAAAGGCGCTCTAAACCATGCCAGCCTGAACTTGTATATTTTGCTCAAATTTTGCAAAGATAAAACTAAAATCAGTTTCTTCAAATACCTGTAGCGCTGATTTACCCCATTACTCAAAGATTCCCTGAGCAAAGAGTACCCTGAGTTTCCTGGGGCCAGGCAGCAGAAACACGGGAATGGTGGGGATGTACCAATGAACCTTGGAACATCAAGTTAATGATCAGACCTACTAGTGTTTGTTTTCTTCACTCAGTGAGAAGCTGGGACAGCACTCCACAGCACAGTGAGCTGAGATCTCTCCTTTGGCGCTCAAGTCAGCCAGAGCAAAATAATTATTAGATACAACAATTAAGGTAGTCATTTGGTTAGGAACAACAGTGCTGAATCACAACTTTCTGTTTACTACTCTCCTTACTGTTCCTGTGGTAAATCAACTGGAAGCATGAATCATATACAGCCTTCTCCTCCACAGCAAGTTCTCTGAAGCTCCTAAAAGGGTTGTTTTTCCTCTCTAACATGAATGTACAGTACATATATCTAACTTAGAAAACTTGCTTACAACCCCCATAAAACCAGAGATAAAAAAATAACATTTTCTTTCTGTTTCTCTGTGCATAGTTGCATTAGTTGATGGCAGGTTTTTTTATTTTGTTTCCAGAGGAATGTTGCATAAAATGTGAGGCTTGGAAAATAAAAATTGTTATGGGAATGACCTTTCTTTCATTTTACGCTTTCTTCTCTGACTGCTGACATTCAGAGAATTACCTGAGGTTTCAAGTTTTGTTCTCTAGAATCCATCAAATAATCATTTTTTTCTGGTGATGTGTGAAGGTACGCCTAATAGAGCTAAAAACTATTGCCATCAATTCATAACAATAAGGTAATAAAAAGTTATTTACTACAAGGCAAGGAACATGTTTTGCAAGGAAATATTTAACACATTTATGCACTTAATGAGAAAAAATTCAATGTACATTGCAAACAAGGGTAAGCATCATGTTTTGTTTCTCATGTGGGAAAACTAGAGGGAAAAGAAGTGAAAACCATAGAAAGAAGGAAAAAAGGAACTACGAATCCTGGCGAGGACACTGCTATTTTCATAAAACTGTGTTTGAGTATGTGTCCAGTACAGACGGCCCTGAAATTTCCTGCTTCCTATTGGAAACGGGCAAAGAAGCAAATGACATTCAGCTTCAAAGAAAAGTTGAATTCTTAAAGATAACCAATTTTTGTGTTGAAAAGAAACCTGCAGGAATCTTCACAGAAATATTTTATGCTATGCAGTTTATGATTTATTTTTCTTCACTCAAACAAAGCAAAGAGAGGGCAAAGCATTATATAAAAACAACCTGGAGTTTGGTCTGTTTTCTCTAGGCTGAACTGAAGAAGATAAAGGTATTTCCAGCCACATTTGTGGATGACCTTTCTTCCTGATTTGATATACCCACCTTTAATCCCATCCCTGTCCTGAGCAAAGGCAATGAAGCCTGGACTGAAGGAACAGCAAGATGTGTAGTGGAAGCACAGACTCTTGAAAGAAACCATACAAAACAATAATTATCAGCTCCTATTTATGAGCTGCCACATGCAGCCAGTGAACGCAGAGCTCAGGAAATTGCTTTTCCTCAAGGTTTTGAGCGTGTAAACTGTAGAGACCCTCTTCTGTTTCAATCCCAGTCCAAGAGGCTGGCGGTGCTTGTCGCATATGCCTTTATTCTCCTCTGCAGTATGCACTCTGTGCTACTGATTTTAATAGAGAACTACATGGCCAGTTTCAGACGTGATAAGAGACTTATTATGTGCCAGCAGCAGGTATTTTTAAATTACCATAAAGGTGGCTTTTAGCTGTTACACTTTCTAAAGCCAACCACCATCCTAAGCAGCAGCCTGAATTGGCTTCCAGAATCTTTGTACAAATGACACTTCAGAGGAAACAGAAGGTTGCCTGGAAATATTACGCACATTGATCTCTCATTTTTATAGCTTATGTTAATTAGAGAGACTCTTCATTTACTCCCTTCAGTGCAGTCACTCGGATACCAGTAAAATAATGCAGCTGGTAGCACAACTGAAATTCACCATCCCCAGTTCCACAGCGAAATAAATTCTTACCAGATACCACTGCTGGTTCCACATTGGGTCATTGAAGAGGTTTTCTGCCAAGTCCCTCACGGTGGCACGTTTAGTTCGCTTTTTCTCGTACTGCTGCTCTGCCCAGGACACCTATAGTGATTGGTACAAATATGACCAGTGAGCCTCCACAGGTCAGGACTTTCTTCACCTGGAGGATAAGCGTTTTCCTTATGGGGGGAAGGTTTGGTGCCTAAAGCAAAATCAGCAATGCTTGATGCAGAGAGGAGGATCATTTGTACCATAGTGCAGTGTCCTTTGGGGGAAAGGATGCAGTGAGATCATTATACTATAGAATCACTTCACAGAAAATCATTAAGTGAGACTTAACAGCAGAAGTCCTGAGAGCAGGCTTTTATCTCAAATGCATGGTCAGAAGGTTATTGAAGCAGTGGTGGTGACTGAAACAAGCACAACCGCTGCCTGCTCCTTTCTCCTACCTACATCTTAATCCCCATTTGTTTCTATTGGGAGTTAAAAGCAAAGGAGAAAGATTACCGCTGGCTTTAGTCTAGCAATTCGTAATGATGCTGTTACTCATAGCCCAGCTGGACCTTCAAGTCTCCTTCCCAGTGGTGTTTTGGAAGTGTAATCAATTAGTGAGCTACAAATATTGGACTAACTTCATCACTGGTTTAATTCCACTTAAGGCAACTGCAAGCCAAAACACTTCAGCATGTTTTGCTATGGCATCAATGCAATGAGTTGCAGGGTGTTTATGCAGATATGGCACCCTCCAGACCACCCAGCTGCGTTTTAAAAGCATATCCAACCTCATTTACCCCAGTGCATCACCAAGCCCAGCTCCAATCAAACCCTGATTCTGACAGCTCTCTGTGTGCTCCTTTTGGAAAGGGGAACGAAACGCTGTTCATCACGAGTAGCTGGGCAGTCATTCTGACACAGATCAAGTTGGTGCTTTCCACTGCAATTTCAAAACGAGCAAAGCAAGCTCA
>NW_010422526.1:55758-59689 GCF_000710305.1 Buceros rhinoceros silvestris
AGCTCATGTTCAGCAGATTGCCAAGATCCTGCTGTAAGTCTTAAGTGGAGGAGGCCTGGGATCTCACGTTTTGCTTTAAATGTCTCAAGAGATTTCATTATTTTTCTCTGCTGCGATCCGATGGCTTTACAGTCCTTACACCACCACACACCAAACAATAATAAGAGTGACTCGGAAATTATAATGATACAAAAAAGATTTCCTAGTGAGAGCCTAATGAAAATTCACCACGAGAACACAAACCTTTGAAGATGGCAGCAGCTACATAAGGCACCTTTCCTGAGAGCTCTCTAAAACCAGCCCCTTTGCTAAACACCGGACAAACAGTCATTAGTCACAGATGAATAGACCCACACCAGTATTTTAAACAGCCCCACTGTCATCCAGGGCCAGATGTACTCCTGCAGGGGTTAGAGCAATTACCTTTATCTCTCCTCCCTGCCCACAGTAGAGCCAGGCCTCTTCATCACCCATCAGTAATTAACAACTGACAACCGCCATGCCTGTTATTTTTTTTTTGGTTTGGACAACTGTTCTGGGGGAAACGAGCTGAAACTGCCAAGCCCATATGTCAGACAAACAAGCCAAATGTTTGTCACTCAGCAGCTGGGTGAGGTTCCCGCCATCCATCTACGGCACAGGCTGGAGGCCCTGTGCCAAACTTCCAGTTGCTGACAGATAAAGCAGTGAAAACCATCTCGATTCGGGTGTCTCACAAGAAGGTGGATCTGGAAACTAGTGCAAGTACCGGAAGAAGTTTAGAGAAGTAGGTAATTACGTCCCTTCAATCTATTCACAGCCTTTGTTTCACAACAAATGCAGATAAATATTCAGATCAGAGCCAAGTTTCACCCCAGCTTTCACACTTAACATACCGTAAAATTCCTGACACACACAAAAGCAGGATTCCCTTCCCTCTCCCTTTTCAAACACTGAATTTAAATCTCTTTAAAGAGGCTGTCTCTGAACAAGAGCAGCTCTTTGGGCCAAAGGTCCGTGTATAATCACACAGCCCTACACAATTGCTTTGTGCTTCTGTACTTAGATAATGACATAATTACATCCCATTCCTTCACACAGTTTTGAATACTAGATAGTAAATAAAAAGGAAATCGTCGTAAATTTAGCAGATCACCTGCAGCACTTTGAAGCTCTGGCTTTGGATCTAAGTATGCCAGGGGAGATCTAGGTTAGGTATCAGGAAGAACTTCTTTACAGAGAGAGTTGTCAAGCCTTGGAACAGGCTGCCCAGGGAGGTGGTGGAGTCCCCATCCCTGGAGGGGTTTAACAGATGCGTGGATGTGGTGCTGAGGGACAGGGATTAGGGACTCTGGCAGTGCAGGGTGAACGGTTGGACTCAATGATCTTAAAGATCTCTTCCAACCAGATGATTCGGTAATACATAAGTCTGCAATAATGTCTGTCAGCAACATGTGCAACACCATCAATTCCGTTCTGCTTAAGACAGAAGAATTCGGCCATGCTGTCCTGCACGAGAGCTGTACTAACTCCAGAAAAGGGAGGAATTGCAACCAAACTCTTGATCCTGATGACTGTGCGATGACAGTATGGAAAACCCAATCGTAAGCGTGGGTATAAATCAGACTTTACACTAGAGCTGTGGTTTTCGAACACCCCTTAGAATGTGTTCTAGGGTTTAGAATGATTCCACCCAGACCTTAATTCTTAAACCAATGTTTGAGAGGAGATAGGAGTGTACGGTTGGGGGAAGAGTGTACGGTTGGAGGAGATGGGAGTGTATGGTTCTGAAGCAGAACAGGCAAAATAAACACCCTGTCTCGCTCCCTCCTTCCATTCTTCCAGCTGTATAGAGAGTACTTCCTCCTAAGTGACATTTGCCTCTAAAACCTCCAAATAATCTTCTATAATCAATAACTGTTCTCAAGCGATTTGTCCTTAGGTGATAAACTGTTGGTTTTCACAACTAGGTGACCTCATGTTTTTTACGATTGCTGCAATAAAGCTGATTTGAAATTCAATTCCATCATTCTGAAATTCACCAGGAATCAGTTTTAAGAGGGCAGCATTCTGGTCTGTTCCTTGAACTTCCCACCCACCCCAGTTTTTCAGTGCGTTTAAAACCACACAAGCTTCTTTCTTAAATAACACGAAATAAACAAGGAGTCCGCTTCACCTTCAAACCCAGCTCCCCAGTATGCCTGTCCTTTGACTGCTTGGGGATTCCACTGGAATGTGTGATGGATCCTTCGAGAAGGGGTTTGGGCTTGTCAGAGAAGAAGCAGATCAAGCAAAACCTCACCCCTTTTCCCTGACTTCTTTTTTTTCTAATATTCAGTTACTGTAAATCAAACCTGATTCTCATGGGAATTGCAGAGATGTGGCCTGATTAAACCGATTAAACCATGGATTTTTACTCTGAATCAAGCCCTGTGGTTCCTTGCTCCTACTTTTATCAGCAACACATCGACATCTGAAATGCCAAGCCTCTGCAATGCTGCATATCTTAAATCTTAATTTGGAAAGCACTTGCAAAAAATGTGGTAAAAGGGTCAGATTCTGCCTGTTAACAACAGGATAATAAAGTATTATTCACATGAGTATGGATGGCTGGATATTAGACTTGCAAAGTGAGGACAGCCCGCCTGTGAACTCATTACAAAGCCAGCAATAAGGCGACAGAATGAATGGAGGGCATGAAAAAGAATAAACTCAGCACTCACCCGCTCATCATCAGAAAGTCGTTTGGTGATATGAATGGCGCTTCTTCGAGACCGCCTCGGATGGCTTTTATGTCTGAACAGGTAGTGATTTTTGAGTGATCCGATCTGCAAGACAGAGCCACACTTCAGCTATTGAGAGAAGTTTTGCCACCGAAAACAAATATCGACAATCACAACCTGACCGAATTTGTTCTGCTTAAGACACGAGAGCTAGGAACTACCCTTTAGATATTTTAATCTAAACCAAAAACTCTCCAAGTAACAAGTGCTTATCATAGCACCGTGCTGCTGGAAGGAACTGGGGGAGTAATTTCACTTCAGCTAGTGGAGAAGCAGTCATTACTACCACAGCACTCAGTAACGTGGTAGTAGTAGCGACCAGAGCACTCATGGACATACCTTCACATTGACACATTTCTAAGGACAGATATTACATACGGTCACACTCCTGTTTTATAGGATTTTCAGTGTTCAGCCGAACAGGTGTAAAATGCTTCACTTGGCGTCAGAAACCTCAGTGCGGGGTTTGTACGGGCACCTACTGAATGGGCATTTTGGAGCTGGAGAGCTGGATGCTCCCCATCGGCTTTAAACATCCCTCTTCCCTCAGGAGGGGCTGTCTGAGATCGGCAGAGGCGAATCCAAATCCACCAACACCAAAGGCAGAAAGACCGCAGAGGTGGGATCACACCTGCGTTTGAAACGCCGAGGAACACGACCATGCAGGAATGGCCACCAGTCCTATGCACCTGCCTGGGCAGGAGGCCGGGAAGGGGCTGCCCACAGCCCCAGGCCCACCAGAGGAGCGGTATCCTCCAGCTGCGGGAGTGGGCAGCGGTTCCGCAGAGGAGGAGCAGGGTCCCAGCGCTGCCAGACCTCTGCCTGGCACAGGACCCTCGTCTGCAGGTGGGTCGCGGCTGTCACCTAAAGGCGGTTACTCATCCCTGACAACGCTGACGTCACGGCATCCCAAAAAAGGCGCCGGGAGGGGTAGATGGAGAGACGACCCGCGATGGCGAAAGAGCCTCCGGGGCGAAACGTTATGGCGGGGGGCCAAGGCAGAGACGGCGCCGGGTCGGGTCCAGGGCTGCCCGCGCTCTCCTCCTGCCTGGGACCCGGAGGGGCAGCCGGGGTGCCCGATCGGTCCCCTCGGGGAAAGCGGGATGCCCTGCCCGGACCCATCAGGACGAGCGGAGGTGCCGGCCGGTCCGCCTCAGGGAGAGTGGGGT
>NW_010422527.1:0-11734 GCF_000710305.1 Buceros rhinoceros silvestris
AAAAATAAATATATAAATTAACTAATGTATTCAAAGCTGGTGTTCTTGAACCTCTTATAGCATGTTATGCCTCTCTGCTAATATTCTGCCATAGCTGATTGGGGAGAAACAAGACTGGAGACTCTAGGTCTATGCCCATCGCTATATGGATGTTGTTGCTAGACATGCTGTTTCGCAGTTTAAACGGCAAATATGTAGATTTCTGTGTCAGCTGCATCTGTCTCCTAAGCACCAGCAAAGTAACCTTGGACTTCTGAATTTTAACAGGTTTCCATCTGAGTGCCACTGTGGTACCCCCACAGATGGTGCCACCCAAAGGTGCATACAACGTGGCAGTGATGTTTGACCGATGCAGGATCACATCGTGCAGCTGTACCTGTGGAGCTGGGGCCAAGTGGTGTGCTCACGTCGTGGCGCTCTGCCTGTTCCGGATACACAATGTAGGCCTTTAAATACAGTTCTGCTCTCCCCTAGGCATCTTCTCTGAGTCTCTCTTCATTACAGTTTTATGCAACATGCACTCTCTGCAGGGAAATTGTTCTTGGCACCGCTTTTGGTTACAGATTGTGCAAATGTGCGCTCACAGTTGCAGTCTGCAGAGTGAATTGTCTGAGGCTCTAAACTGCAGAATATTCTTTGATAACGTAAATTGCTGAGGGTAGATGCAGAGTCCTTTTTGGCCTCTTCCTGTTTCTGGTTCAAATGCTAGAATTACTCATTCTTTCTTCAGTTCTGCAAGGAGTGAAAGGTCACCAATAGTTAGTCTTTTATTAGTAGTCTTTGTAAATATAGGATTTGAAAGCTCTTTCTTTAGGTTGTTTGATCAGAGTGCAAAAGGAAAGTATTTTTTATCACTGTTGGCCTTTATGTTTGCCAGTTCATTTTAACACATACTGGGGCAAGTAACTGTGATTTTGACTTGTATGTTTCAAACAATCGGTTAAATTTATGGTTTTATTTGATTGCTTGTATTCTGTGTGGCCTTTTATAGAGTGAAAAATAGGTGTTTTTTCCCCCAGCTAACTCCAGGGGAAAATGAGTAGAATCAACACGAAATACACAAGCTGAGGGTTCAGTCGTGCATGCAGATTAATTTCCTTACTCTTTGGAAAGCTGAAAAATATGTCTTATGGAAGGATTAAGCTTGGATGATTGAAAGGAATGGGAGATTTTCTGCTGTCACAGAGCATTTTATAGCCAACATGTATCAACTCCAAATTCTTATATAAGTGCTAATAACCTGCTGAAGCTTGTTAATATTTCACAATGGACAATTATAATAGGCTTAAACTGGTACTCGTGAAGTCATTGGAATATCATTATACTTTCTGTACTTGGGATTGGAGAGTTGGCAAAAAAAATGGGTTCTGCTTTGAATTATTAGTTCCAGTTTTAAAAGGTGGGTATTGAGACTGAGGGTAGGAAGCAAATTTTCATTTACATTCTTACATTCAAAGTTTGGACCCTGTGTAAGGCAAAAATAATTCTTTTTCCCTCCAATCCTTTCTTCTACCTGAAAAATATAGTGAAAGGATTTTCATATTTGTGTATCAGCTGACTGCTGATACTAACAAGTTATAAGCCAAGACAAATTGCTCTGCATAAACAAATCAGTATCAGAAGCATCTTTATTATAAGATGCTCCTTTCTTTATAAGAAACTTTCCTTGCCTGTTTCCAAGTTAAATTTTAAATATGTGCCATTTGGTCATTTCTTGTTTTGTAGAGTGAAAAAGGTTAAGAAACTAGTGGTGGGGGTTTTTTTTATCATCTAAGTTGTTCTAAGATATGGAAAGAAACTGATTTTAAGATTGAAGGAAAAAAACTCTAATGAGATAAATGATAACCACAGCCATAAATGGTGGTGGTTCTGTGCAACAGCCCCCCACAGAGCTGATTGGTTTGCCAAAAGCTTAAAGAATTATGTCCTGCTTTAGAGGTTTGTTTGTGAAATCCCTGCCAGTATTTGTGCAATTGCTAGCAACAACAGATCTTAAGCACAGCTGTTAAAGCATTTTCTTTGAAAAGAAACTTTTAAATAAAACAGTTTTTATAAAGCCTAGACAGCTTATTTGAGTCTTTTCTGTGACACACCATCTAATTACAGGAATAAACATTGTTCATCAAGACCAAGCATGATATGCATCAGCGTAGCTACTGTTCATGACACTTGATCCATTCAGCGGACACAGCTTTCTTAAGTCTGACCTGTTAATGGCAGTCTATATCTCCTTTTCTTTCTCCAGGCATCTGCGGTATGCTTACGGGCACCTGTTTCTGAGTCCTTGTCTCGGCTACAAAGAGACCAATTGCAAAAATTTGCTCAGTACCTAATCAGTGAACTTCCACAGCAGGTAAATGGGGACAATCAATAGGACGGACTTTTTGTTAAATTCAGTTTTCTTTTTTTCTGGGTCAATTTATATGATGCCTTTTGTTGCGAGGTAACCAGTTACGCTATTCAGTTGTGAGTGTCTTTCAGGTTTGTCATTCTATTACTTGATAATTGTCTGTTGCCAAGTAAAACATTGAAGTGTCTTGAAAGAAGAAAGAAGAGTGATGGCTATTTGTATTAGGATAAATAGGCACTTAGCTTGTGGAACATTGTACACAATAAAATAAATGCATGGTGGTGAAAAACTTAGGACAAATCAGGTTGTTTCTTTTTGTGTGTTTGGTTAGTTGGGAGGACTACCCGGGGGAGTGTTGTATATGCCTTAGGTAGGCACTTTCTAATGCACCCAACTGGTGACCTTTTAACTTCCCCCAGTGTAGCTTCTTGGTGATTCATGAGAGTCATTTGGGTTATGGAAAGTAATAGACATTAAATTTTGTTATTTAAAGGCAAAATCAACTCTCTTATTCCTTAAATAGCTGTGTTGTTCAAGGTCAGGTCATTTATATCATCTGCCTGAAATACTTGCACAAAATACCCAGGAATACCTAAGTGATGGTGAATGTTTGCTTTAAAATATAAGGACTTGGCAACTTTTTTATGTTGGTTCAGCCAAAGGAGGTTGAGAAAAACTGATCTGCATGCGTATCTGTCACATGTCAGTAGTGCTTGCATAATGTCTTAAATAGGAGTTGCATTACCATCAGCATGTGCCTGAAATTCATATTATCGTGCTGTGCTTGGGACATTAAGATACACTATTGCTAAAACGTCGTCTAAATTTCCTAAAGAAATACTAATCTTCTTATGAGAGGAAATAGAAGAATCATATAATATGAAAGTGATGTAAAAATACTGCTTTTTTGTTGCTGGGAGTTCAGCACCAATAGTGTGTGCTTCTTCCTGCATTACATAACAGACAAAGCTTTTCTTCTGTCCTTAAGAACTTGAAGCTTTATGTCACACAGTCTGGTGCTTAACAAAGGAGGGTTTTGAAAGCCCAGCAGTGGTGGTAGTTGTTTCCTGAATGGCATGTGAGTTGTTTGCTTTCAAATATTCTGTGTCTGCCCCTTTTTGCAGGAGGTTATTTCTCCATCAGTCGTGTGTCCCATATGTGCACTCAGAAACATCTAGATTATTTCATTTAATTATTGCTATCTTGTCAGATAATCTGATAGATGCTGCCCAGCAGGGAAGTGTGGGTTTTACTGGCAAATACATCTTAACCTGTGTTGTGTAATTCCCCTGAAAAAGGCAAGGCACACCCCACACTCTTCCAACAGTCTCATTCCTGGTCTTCAAGATTTCTGGGTGGACATAGACACTCTGATACCTTGGCACCCCGTATTTTGACTACATGATGTATAGTTAGAGGAGACTGTGCACATGATTCTATTTTATCCTTATTTCCAGCTTGTGAATGACATTATGGTACAGTAATATAATATGGAGTTACTTTCAAGTGTACAGGGATGGTGGTCTTTAGTGATGCAGCTAGATAAGGAGATGTATTTTCAAAATCTCTTTAGAAAGTGTTTTCCCTGTATATGAAAATGTCAGTGATTCTGAGTAGCTGGAATTTATTACCCAGTTCTTCTCTCAAGAGCTATTTCCCTCCCTATTTCCCTTCTATTCCCATTAAATACGAGTATCTTGGCAAAAATGCCTAGCAGAGAGTCACTGCAGGTCCCTGCTACTTCAGCCTTAAGGCGTGACATTGCCTAGACCTGCGACTTTCTGCTTTGTAGCGTCTTAAAGTATGTAGTAGTGGCAAAAGGTACAAGAATAGCTTAATGCTGAGGTGGTTTCTTCAGGTGACTGAAATGCAAAATATCCTTCTGAAGCATTGTTTTTCTTCCATCTGTTTGAGATGGATCCATATTAATTGCAAATATAGTTGTACTAATTGTGCCTTGATTTACAGTAGGTGTGATCTTTAACCTCAGCTGTTGTGCCAAGAGAGGTGGAAGGCTATCAAGTGTTCTCTTGCAAGTCATTTAAATCCTAACTATAAGCCTAACCTGTTGTTAAGTGTGGATGCTAAAGGCTAAATGGATCTGCAGTTGCACCCCAGCCTTAGTTTGGGAAAAAATGCTTTCTACTGTGCATTTTTCTTTCAAAAAGAGCATGTTAAGGGTATATCTACTCAGCATTTTGCAGTCAGGTATGAGCCTTCTGTGCTTATGCTCTGAACTGTCCAGAAGCTATGATCAGTTTAGTGCTGAAACTCTGTTAGTTTACTGTTGAGTCTGAGTTAATATATAGATAGGTCCCTTTGCTAATAGGATGGTAAATAAGCTAAAGTCCACCCAAACAGTTATGTATATATGTGATTTATAGTTTGCTCCTCTCTTCCCATTTGCTTGGGTTTTAGAGAAATGATTTAGGAATGAGGCATAAAGAACATTCAAAGTGCAGAGAAATGGTGACTTTGACTGCAATCACTTCCATATATCTCAAAATTAGCTGCTGTGAGCTCCTGCTCCTCAGGAAATGAGAAAGGAAGTGATAACCTGTGAAGCTTTGTTTCGTCTTAAGATGTGAATGTAGGAGGTAAGCTTTGCCATATAGGTTTGCTTTGAGAAAGGAGAGGAGAAAGTCTAATAGCTGGTTTGCTGTTGTATAATCTTTAGCACCCTCTATTGTCCTTTCTGAAAAACATGACTGTGTGTATTTAGTACTTCTGAAACTGAGAGTCCTTCAGCCATGAAAGTCCAGGCATGCCTTTGGCTGGGTGTATCAGGATAAGAAATACCGCGTATGTTGAAAGTTTGCTTCATGTTTTCAGATCCTTCCAACAGCTCAGCGATTGCTGGATGAGCTGTTATCTTCTCAGTCTACTGCCATCAACACAGTATGTGGAGCCCCAGGTAACCTTGATGTATCTATCTTATTTCAGAAATCTGTGTCACAGATAGGAAGTGGTTATATTACTGCTTTGAGTTTCTGAACTGGTCTGTTACCATGTTGGGATTGCTGGGATTGCAAGTGGAAGTCAAAGAAAAAAGGGATAAATACATG
This sequence comes from Buceros rhinoceros silvestris, assembly GCF_000710305.1. Classification (NCBI taxonomy): domain Eukaryota; kingdom Metazoa; phylum Chordata; class Aves; order Bucerotiformes; family Bucerotidae; genus Buceros; species Buceros rhinoceros. The sequence goes on from NW_010422527.1 coordinate 5,416, forward strand.
CACTTGCATCTATATAAGCACAGCACCAGGCCCTTTCTGGTATAATGGACACCTCAATGTATGCAGAGGAAAGGAGTATCAGGCAATGCACCTTCCTAACAGAAGATTTTTTTTTTTTTTTTAAGTCCGTATTAATTACAGACTTCTGAAAATGCAGATTGCAGGTGAACTCTTCAACCTTCTACTTGAAACAGGACTGTTTGCTACACTGGATTGGGTTAGCTGTGGCTTGGGCTAGCTTAGCCGAGTCTTGGTTACCAGAAATGTTTCAAAGACATCTTGTTTCACTGCTGCATTACCCTTTTGGTCAAGAATTTTTTCATAATGTCCAGTACGAATACCCTTTTTTATCATCCTCTACTACCAAAAAGATGGTGTCGTTGATGATTTCAAGTAATTGTAGGCTGCTAAGATCTCCCCTCACCCTCTCCTTTCTAGATGAAATTAGCCCATCTTCCTCAATGTCACCTTATCCGTCACATGCTCTGTGCTCCCAACTATCTTTATACTCCTCCGCTATATCCTCTCTGGTTTCTTAGTATTGTTCTTGGACTGGGGGACCTAAAACTGGATACAGTCACAGCTGTGACTTTACCAGCGCCAGGTGGAGGAGGATAAAATAAGTTCCTTAAATCTGCTAGCTCTGCTTTTCTTAATATAGCCCACTTTGCAGGTTGGTTTTTTTGTTTGTTTTGTGTTTTCAGTGAAATTTTGCCATTGGTTTGTGTTCAGCTTGGCATCCACCAAAACCCTACCCACTTCTCCGCCACTTGGTTTTCAGTCTGTACTGATGCATGGGGTTTTCTGTCCCAGGTACAGAAGTGTACAGTTTTCCTCAATGAACTTCATGAGGTTTCTGTTGACACAGTCCTTGAATTCCTCGTGATCCCACCAGTTGTAGTGCTACCATTCAGCATGCCAGCCATGTCTCCCAATTTAGTGTTGTCAGTGGTTAAGGTAATGTTATGAGAGTATTTTAAGATTGTTCCAAACAGTGAGTTCTGCAACAGGTGAAATAAACTGAGTAATGCTTTCTGTGTACTCCCTGTAACCTCTGGGTTACAGGGGAAAATTTGTTCAAAGACTGCAGACTGTATATGTGTTATTCTTTTGTCAAGATCCCACTGCTGGTCCCTCTGCATCAGATCAAAGCACCTGGTACTTAGATGAATCTACTCTGAGTGACAACATAAAGAAAACCCTTCATAAATTCTGTGGACCCTCTCCTGTTGTGTTCAGGTAAACTGTTTCCCATCAAAGGGAAAATGTGATATTCATGTAGTCTGTAAGCTCATTCGCTCTACAGCCTGTACCCTTAGCTGATGATGTAGACTGAAGGATGCTTAGTTTCATGGTCACTCTTCTGGACTGTGTTTTTGTGTAGCTTATCCAATATTATTTCGGAGAGCACACTGTATTTGCACAATGCCTTGCTTGTGTGGTGCTTTCAGTCTCATTATGCATCCTCTCTTTTAGGTTATGCACGTGCCTCTCATTTAAGGTGTGAGTATACTTCTGGATATAGAGTGTACTCAGGATTTTATGCTTGATTTAATTTTTTTTCTCATCCCTGCTTTTCTGTTTTATCTACAGTGATGTGAATTCAATGTATCTCTCTTCCACGGAGCCACCAGCTGCTGCTGAGTGGGCCTGTCTCCTGCGTCCCCTGCGAGGAAGAGAGCCTGAGGGAATCTGGAACCTGCTTTCCATTGTGCGGGAGATGTTTAAGAGACGGGATAGCAATGCAGCTCCTTTGCTGGAGATTCTGACTGACCAGTGTCTCAACTACGAGCAGGTATTCAAACCTCTTTGCTGTGGGGGTGGGGTGGGATAGTTTGGGGAACCAGGCTGAGCCAGTGACTGATGCCATGTGCCTGTACAATCCATGGCTGAATAAACTGTTTTAACAGTCTGTATGCATTATGGGCATGTGCTTCTCCATGCTAAAATGATGTTACAGTTTGCTCTTGTGCTGATTTAGTGATGTCCTCGTTATTCTATATGCTAAAAATACCTTAGTCCTTTTAATGTGAATATATGGAGTCTGATCTCTTCAGCATATTTGTATTTGATTTGATTTCTTCCCAGGCAAGCTGATTCATTTTAATTTTTTTTTCCTAAACAAAGTGCGTCACATAGGAACTGTGATGATAGTACTGCTATTTATTTTGATAAAATCTAAAGATATATGTTGGGTGGTAGAATCTCAGATTATTTTATTATTTTTGTAGAAAATACCTTTTGATGGGTTTAAGTAATTTTAAAAAATTTTTTAAGTAATATTAGGAAAAAGATTTCCTTTGACAGTTCAGGACACTGATCTCACTCTGTAATATAAATTGCAGTGTAAGTTTCCTTATTGCTCTATCATACACCTCAGGGGAAAGGAAATGCTTCACTTATCACACTTGTTCACTTTTTCCATCAAAGTGTGAAGGCCTCTAGTGAGAGAACCTCCTGTGAGTGTTTTGTTCTGAGGGCATGTGCCTTCTAATCAATCTTACCTTCTTGCAGAGCAATACTGCTTTAATGCTTGTAGTTATTTTAGAGTCAAAACCATGGTGTTAGCTACAGATCCTGTTGCCTTGTTGTTTATGAAGTGAGAGCAGGGGACGAGATCTTGGCTGCAACACAGCTCCACTGAATATTTTCTTCTGCAGATAACTGGCTGGTGGTACAGTGTGCGAACATCTGCCTCACACAGCAGTGCTAGCGGGCACACAGGACGCAGCAATGGCCAGTCAGAAGTAGCTGCTCATGCTTGTGCAAGTATGTGTGATGAGATGGTGGTTCTTTGGAGACTGGCTGTCCTTGACCCAACTATTAGTCCACAGAGGTGAGCACCACAATCACATCCAAGTCTCTCTTTTTTTTCAGTGATCTTCACGCACGCTTAAGAGTTTCTTCCCATAGATTTCTTGTGTTTGTATCATTACTTTACCTGTTCAACCAGTAGTCTTTCTGGACTATGTGTTACGTAAGGTTCAAGAGGACTATAATTACTTAAATTGCTATTGCTCCTCTCTTTTAGCAACATCATTCAGCGTGAATATTTTGTTTTCTGAGAGTTCTCTTTTACATATGAGTGTAATTCTACACTTCACTGTCCTAGCAGAGAACATTTCTTTGAATGATAACACAAGCTACCAATAAATTTTAATGCTTTCTAAATTCAACTATTCAGCAGTTTAATGGATTTCTGTTTAGCTCAATCATTCACTGTTGTCTATTTCAAGATGAACCATTTCTGTGCTCTTATGGAGTTTATTCTCTTCATTGTGTTGGTAAACACTGTCACATGTGTATGATTTTCAGGCAGTGTTTTCAATTGTCTGAGGAAAAGATTGTGAGGCTTCTTTGGGTTTCTAAACCATATTGTGCCTTGGTAAATCACTGCCATCTTTATTTAGTACTAGGTGAATAGCAGTGGAGGTACTGAGAGATCGTGTTGAGATACTGTGGTTGACATTGTAGTAATTTATTTTGTACCTCGAGCCTACAAAGTATGGTGTGTAAAATGTACTGAGTTAGTTTAATGTACTGTAAACACGCAGAAAAAGTTTTTCGGAACAACGGAGAACAGGATGTTATTTTCAATACAATTAAACATTAACAGGATTTACTTTCTGTGAATTGTTGTGTAACATTAATGAAATGCCCTATATATGTAAAGTACATCAAGGACACTAAAATGGATGCAGTTGCTGTCGTGTACAGTTTACAATATGAAATAGCTAAATATAGGAGATGAAGACAAATCAAAAACTATAGGAAACTGGGAATGAGGCTTAAAATAAACACCAGCATCAATCAGAGCACATAGAAAAACCATAAAAGGTTTTGGCTTTTAATAAAGTATGAAGTTGTGCTATGTGTATTCACATTTGAGTTATTTGGCACAGTTAAAATTTGCTCAAGATCTCCTACTTGAGTTTATGCATAACTGAAATGCTTCTGCTCGATTACCTATTCTCTTGGCATTTTAACAGTCACTAAGAAGAACCATCTTCTACCTGTCCTTGCTATTCTTTCCAATGAAACATAAGGAGACTTGTTACCTCCTTCCTAATTCATTGCAGGCTCTCATCCTTATCTTACCTTTCTTGAGTAGTTCCCCCTTCTTTTTCCTTCTGAAAATCCTCTCCTTGATTAAGATCTACTGAACTGCTCCCTCGTTAATTAATTTCTTTAGCGGACAAATAGAAGCAGTCCATTTTGTTTAGTCCCTTTTGTCCTAACACCCTTTGCACCTCAATTGAATCACTTTGTTTTGATTTGATTTTTCTTTTGCTTTTGATAGGAGACCTGAGAGGATTGAAGTGTTGGGCTTGTACCTCAGATCTCTGAAATCTGTGGGAGAAATAAGATGGCAGTTGACTGAGACGCTTGGTGCAATTTCTAGAAATGTCTTTTCCTGTTCTTTAATTAAATCACCCAAACCTGTAATTCATTTAGACTGTCTTGCTCATATGCTTAGGCCCTATGGGAGATTGGTAGCTGAGAAATGAGAAATGCTTTGTTCTTCCTGTGGTGTTACGGGGCGTGGGACTAACTGATGTGTAATTTAAGTCTATGTTATCCTACCAGCTTGCTCCTTCCTCAGAGTTATTTGAACATTAGTTATTTTTGTCTTGCTTGTCCTGTGCCTATGGTTTGCAACAGTTTAATCTCCTGAGGACAGCCTTCTAAAGCCTAAATTAAATTGTTGGGCTCTAGATAGGCATGTTGGGGTAAAGAGGTATGTGCATGGGACGTAGACTTGGGCTTCTGTTTGACGTTGTCCTTCTCTGGGTAAGTTGTTTAGATTGTACTGTTTTGACTGGAGTTGTTCACAGAGCTGTTTCACAGCTTCTGCAATCTGTTTTATGAACGTTTTCCAAGAGCAGTTCCCCATGGCACTCACTAGACAGACTGCTGAGGCTCACATCACTAATATCTTGTTTGGGACAGGTACACAAACAGGGCAGACAGTATTTAATTTTAGATCTCTTGGTTTTTATTGTGCTTTCATATTGGTACTGATCACATTTTGTTTCTAGACCATGGGCCTGTCTAAAACTTGGTTGTTAATATACCCCTTTCCTTTTTTAAGCCCATCTTCTTGCTAATGCTTAATTCAGCAGGTGTTTCTGACTGGAAGGAGGAGGTGTACTGTGGGTTAAGAGGTAGTTTACTGCAGGTGCGCTTTGTGTTGTCTTTCTAACCTGTTGTCTTCTCTTAGGCGCCGGGACCTTTGTGCACAGCTCAGACAGTGGCAGCTGAAAGTCATTGATAATGTAAAGAGAGGTCAGCACAAGAAATCACTGGAGAAGCTCTTCCAGGGTTTCAAGCCAGCTGTGGAAGCTTGTTACTTCAACTGGGAGGAAGCTTATCCCATTCCTGGGATCACGTATAGCAGCACTGACAAGAAGAACTCATTCTGTTGGGTAAAGGCCATCCAGCAGAGGAGCTGCCGGTTGCAATGTGCAGAAACTGCCTGTGAGGCTGGTAGAACCCATGGACAGGAGCCCGGGGGACCATGTTTGCAGCCTGGGGACAGGTTGCGTCCCTCTTCCCAGGAGCCAGCAGTTCGTCCAAAGGAACTTACTGGAAAGCGGAAAGTTGTCTCTGAAACACCACAGAGGGTTCTGAGACGACTTTCAGCAGAAGGTGATAAAGCTGTGTATAAGACTGCAGCGGGCAAAGCAAAGTTGCCAGTGAGCAAAGGCTTGACCAGTAAACATAATGGGAAGCGCCGCATGAGCAGTGAAGACAGCTCTTTGGAGCCGGACTTGGCAGAGATGAGCCTGGATGACAGCAGCTTGGCTCTGGGGGCAGAAGCAAGCAACACTTTCAGTTTTACAGAAAGCCCACTGAGCAGGAGCTACAGGGACACCTTTGAGGAGGATGGTGGGGTGTACTTCTCTGAGGGACCTGAGCCCAGTGTCAGGAGCAGTTCCATGGCCAAGAAATCACCCAAGGATCCTGTGGGGGAAATGTGTAGTGGTGATGATGACCTGCCTTCTGCAGATGAGAACAGCGGTGGTGTGAGCCTGAAGCCAGAAGAAATGGGAGAGAATGGTGCAGCAGGGGGAGATGATGGAGAAGAGGAAGATGATTACCAGGTATACTATCTGAATCCGCAAGAGGTAGCCAAGGAAGATGATGACAAAGCTGAAGGGGGAAATGAAGAGGAGCAGGATATATTTGCTGGTATAAAGCCTTTGGAGCAGGAGAACCGCATGGAGGTGAGCTCAATCTAGTTCAAAACACTTTTCCAGTTTTGTATATTGTGTACATTATGGTCTCACCACCTGTTAAGGGTCGAGGGACCGATATA
>NW_010422528.1:0-4000 GCF_000710305.1 Buceros rhinoceros silvestris
CCCCCCCCAGCTCAGCCGGGGCTGAGGCGGGAAAGTCGGGCCGGACCCTGGTGCCGGGAAACGCGGGGAGAGGAACATTGTGGAGAGCTTTTCACAGGCTGCGACAGCAGGTTGCGCCGGTGACGGGAGAGGCCATTGCCCCTTCGAGCTGCAGAGGCTGCAGCACCTGCGGGACGAGAGGATTATCCCCACCTCACGGTCTAGATCTGTAACGTCGGGCAGCTGCATCGCTGTTCAAGTCTTGTTTTAAGTCATTTTAGCTATAATTTGTGCTCATACAAGTTAGATGACCACAGAGCTACCACCCGGGAGGGGAGATGTGAATAGTCAAGTGCACCTAGCACCAGGCAGGACCCACAGGTTTTCCCCGCACAGCTCTGTGCGTGTGAACATCTGAGCACCATGAACACCAGTCTGACGCCAGCAGGGTCCAAAACCAGTTGTACAGGTGTCTGAACTGCTGAAGTTAAGAGGCTTTGTGAAAGCAATATAATGTCCAGAGGGAATCTCTGATCTTAAATCCAGTCCTATGACAACACTGTCTCCTTATAAAAAGGAAATTCCTCAATGCAGATTAATGACTTAGTTCTGCTTGGAGGCATTTTTCTGTTCATTCTGTCCTAAATCTACAGTTTGTCCTGTAATCTAGGATGCTACCACACAAGCTACAGAACTCGGACTGTCCTCAAAGGCAGGAGAAGTAACATTCTGTTAAATTTCACTAACTGAAGCCAGGGTAAGTATTGTTTATCCCAAGGGAATTAGCAATGTCCATTGAAAAAGGGGAAGTGTCCTTCTGGGAAATGCTTCTTGACATTTATGACATATCCCTTCCCACAGGAGGGAAAGAAAAAAAAAAAAAAGAAAAAAGAGAACAATTAAGATGTTTTTCCTGCTGGATGATAAGAACTACTATAAAAAAAAAAGGCATCTTAACACCCAGCAGCTACTGCAGAAAAGGCAGAAAACAAAGTCTTTCAGAAGTCTTCAATGCATATGGTATGCATACTAGCAGGCAGAATAGCAAATTTCAGGCATTTATAACTGAAGTAGCTTTGCTAATAAAGTATTAATGGGAAAGTCTGGTTGGACTGCTATAGCTCTGAAAGCAATTTCAGAAAGCACAGAGCAATACAATCACTGAAGAGCAGGTGAACTAATCTACAATCCTGACTAATAAAGCAGTTTTTCCAACATTAAGCAGAAGCAAAACAACTGCAACTGGAGGCATACTTTTTTTTACCCAAAGAAACAGGAATCTATCAGGCATTTAGGTGTACAAATACATTTCCTCAAAGCATGATTCATCAGCTTTCACTCAGAATTTTTCTTCTCCTGCAAGAACATGGTACAACTCCACTCCTTCCTGCATTCTTGTCTTTCCTTGACCACCTACAGGGTAGAGCCATGGCCGTATGTTGGTTTTTTGTTAGTCACACCATAAGCACGGACTTTTGTGTAGCTGAAGCCAGTTGTGTCCAGTCCATGCAAAAGGCTGAGACTGAAGTTCAAAGCAGATTTACCACTACCACAGTTCTGCATTTCCTTGCTGTGAACCACTTCCAGATAGACCAGAGTCTGGCATGAGCTAACACTGCTATGGAGAAGTCGTCTCCAGCAAATCACTGCTCCAGCCATGGCATGACCCCGCCAACTTCCACACAAGGGTCCAAGTGCGTTAGGTAATCAGAAAGCTCACTGGAGTCTCCTGCCTCTGCTGCATCTTAGTCAAAAACTCCTGGACAGGCCTCTCAATTACTCTGAGCAATAGCAAAAAGTCACTCAAGTCTAAATAAAGTTTCATTACCCTCTTGCTGAAACCAGTCTAGCTTTGCTGCCCAAACCCTTGTCTTCCTGCTTCCATTCTAATAGTTCCTTCCTTCCCTGAACATTTTTGCCAGGGATTGGCCTCGTTTCAAGTAGCAGGAGAAGCAAGCGTTCACTTTCCACAGCACAGAGGTGTAGGCAAAGGGAGCTGTTTGAGTCAGTTGGCAAGGAAAAGGATTTTTTTATACTGAATCCGTACCAATCAGTCCAGAAGCAAGTCACAAGAAAAACAAGTGGAACATCAACATTCAGGAAAACTGGAATAGAGTTACACTATGAAGAAAAAACTCCAAGCAACCACATTTTGCAAAAACTTAACGTGGCATGACTAGAAAAGAACATGCAGGGCAGTCGTGCAAACTGAAAACTTCCTTCAGAAAAGGGAATAGTGCATCGAAATAGGACATGGAACACTTTAATCTTTATGTGCATCTTGCCTTGTCAAAGATATCTCAGATAATTTGGAAATGTTCATGGAAAAGCTGAATGTTAAGTTTGAAGCAACTTCAGTGGCATTAAGTCAGTCTTGGGATACTGAAAAAGACAAGACAAAAGTTTCTGCTTTACAAAAAGGCTGTGTTGAAAGGAATCCATCTGAAGTTTAACTGACTTTAAATTGCTGCTCATAAGAATAAACTTGCTCTTATTCCTTAGGTTGAAGTTGGGTTTGTTTGTTTTTCTGTTGGGTTTTGTTTTTTACCAGCCTGCTAAGTGATTGAGCTAGAGTCATTACGTGAAGCTAAAGTGCCATCTTGTGGCACTATTAGTACTTGCTGGTCAAGATGCTGCCTTCTCTGGTCACAGTAGAGGTACTAATCTAAGAAACTCATTTTTTAAAGAGTTCACCGTTCAAACAATTAAAAAAAAAAAATCCTACTTAATTCACACTTTTAGGGACTGACACGATGAACAGTGATGTTCTCCAGTCCTTGTTGGAGGACATACATTGCTCTAGTTGACGGAACTATTTATTCTACGGCAGGAGAAGGGCCTCCAAACTGTCATTTTAAAGGTCTGAAAGGGACCTACAGTCCTGCCCATTATCATCCACTCCCACAGTGTTTAACCAAAGAAGCTACTGAGACCAAGAGACTTGTAGACATGCCTGGAATGTCAAGTCTTGCTTCCTCACATAGGCTAAAGACACAACACATTTAAATAACAGAAACCCCCACCTGGGGAAACAAGAAATTAAACACCATGAAAAGCATCTGCCGAATGTAGTTGGAAGGTCTAAAATCCCCTTTTATGAGCAGTGTCTGCTTTTTATACTGAAGAATTAATTGGATACATGTATTTTACAGAACTAATTCATGATTCAGCAAGAAAATTAATGAAGTGAACAGCCAGTTGGAGCTGCTGCCAAGAGTAGATATTTTAGTCCTAGCACCTTGGAAAATGACCTTTTCAATAATGAATTTGGAAAAGTACACTACAAACCAACAAAAATGATTGCTCTCTACCCATAAAGTCTGCTAATTGCAAGAGCTTCTAAAGAATGACGACATTAAAGGGGTGGTAGAAACTAGCTAGAGGTGCTTCATATGTATCGAGCATCCCAAATGTTGAACACAGGTGCCTGAGTGGACCCCTAGTGTAACTCCAGCTTGGCTCGGTATATGTTCTACCCACTACACAGTGAAGTCCCACGATGCACTGAAGCCAGTAGCAGTGTAGAGCTGTACAGCACTATGATAACGAGAGGATTACAGAATTAGGCCTGGACAGCCTCGCAGAGCTTCCCTGAGCACCAAGAAAAGGATCATTAAACAAGAAGAGATGGAACGTGTTTAGACAATGCCATTAATCGTTCATTACCCCATGAGCAGTGAAACACCTCTAAGAAAGGCATTTAAGCACACACCTGCCTTACACAACTGGAATAATGTCTAATTCATCTTGAGCTACAGTTTAAGTAGTGCGTAGTGATGCAAACAAAGTTATGTGGTTCTACAGTTAGTCTGGACTTTTTTTATACCTTGATTCATGCCTTGCAAGGTAGAATAACTAGCAGAAGCAGGCAGTTCTGATTTCTGTCGAGGAGTAAACTAGAGTAGGATTTTTCTGTAAAGGAGACAACTCCCTCCTTAGAGGTACTACATTTTCTTTTACCTTTGATATCCATCGTATTGAAGTGAAATGGAAGTCCACCATTTCTTATCAATGCATTCCT
>NW_010422528.1:4089-29021 GCF_000710305.1 Buceros rhinoceros silvestris
CCTGCAGTGGACTTTCTCAGCCTTTTCCCTCCTACTCAGGAAAACCCCATCCAAAGCTGCGAAACATAATTCCCCAAAGTCTGTGTATAGGGGCTTTTTTTTGTTTGTTTTTTGGTTTTAAGTATTCAAAGCTAGTAGTTTTTACAGACCACAGGACCGGCTCTGGAAGTTTTTAGGTTCTGATGGGTGCCCGGGATATTCAGCAGCTATGAGTACAAAACACTACCTCCAGTATACAGCCTTTAATAAAAATGTATAATTGATTCCAACTTAAAAGATTAATTACAGGTCAATAAGTGAAACCAAAACTAATCTCCTTCTCCTGCCGCCAACCGTGTCCTCCCCCATTCTCCTTTCAGATTGTAGGAGTATGAAAGAGACCAAGATCATTTACTGAAGAACCACTTTCATGCCCAGACTGGTCCCAGGACACTCTCTTTCAGAAAATTACTTTCTAGTAAACAATCTCCATAATGTTACCGTTAATAAAAATGTTGCTGTTTAGATTACCGAGAAACACAGGAAGCGCTATCAATTGTCCTGAGGTACTTGAGCCTGTTATGGACATTTTTATGTATTACCAAAAGCAAGTTGTTCTGTCACCGACTTGATAATGTGATCAGGAATTTGGGTTCCTAGCAGGTCATTTTAATTTATTAAAACCTTTCAGGGTGTATGTTTCAGGTTGTTCATAGACCAGCTCATTAGAGAGATGTAAATGAGTGACTATAACCAACATCTTTAGTAAGCAGGTCTCCACGACAGTCAAAGTTGTTTCACAAGAGAAACAGTTCCTGTAATAAAGCTTGTAACCACAGATTACGGAGAAGAAAACATGCCTCCTGCTTTTTAATTATTTAAAGAATAATCACTTCACTGGTGGGTTTTAGAGGGTGTTTGTGAATTGAAACAGAAAATGAGAGTGCAGAACCTGAGCCTTAATCCTCCAATTTAATTTCCTTTACTCTCAGTTATAGAATATAACCTCCTTTTTAACTACCCAATTTTTCACCAAAGCCTGGCAGTTTCACATCCTCTTATGCCTTTTAACCATGAGATACATGCATTGCTATTCTCTAGGTAGACTTTCCTGCCCCCTCCACAGGTTTCTCCACCTCATATTCAACTCAGCATTTGGCTTCTAATCTAGGACAGCTGACACAATAACACTAGAACAGGAGCAGAAGACCGAGTGTTACAAGTGGTCATTTGGCAGCCTGCAGGGCTCACACTTACAGCAAATCTCAGAGCACAGGTAGGGTGGCAAACATAACATTAAGGCTAAATAAAAACCAATTTGTATTCACCCCCATTGAGGTTTGAAGCTGGGATAGGTAATTTGTTCCAAATGGAGGAGGAACACTACAGCTTCGTGCTCCAGGGTTTTCTGGGTCTTGATCATTTAGCTCGTCATGGGGTTTCTTCGCATAACCTGACCTCCAGGTGTTTTTGAACAGAAGGGAACTGAGGGGAGAAGAGGAAGGAAACAATCCCTAAGTAGTTCATTGGTTGATTTCATCTGGAGATGCATTATAATCAGCAACAAACCAATTTTTAAACCAACACAAACATGAGGTTTATTAAATCAAACCATTTTATTTAAAAGCAGCAGGCCTAGCAAAATATGGGACAACCTTAAAAAAACCAAACATTTCTCACAACATGTAATTTACTTCAGAGGACAGTAGACAATCAAAGCCTGTGATTTAATGATTGTCCTGCAACTGGTCATTTTGTGGAGTGTCAAACAAAGTGCAGTTAAGCTAAATACGATCCTCTTACCCTTCCAGAGAACACTATTTCATTTAAGCCATTCAGATAGAGGTAGTTTTGAGAATTAGTGCTAGATTTGAAAGTTTGTTGGAGTTATTTGAGCTCCAAGACCTCAGCCTAGTTAGAGTAGTTCACATTTCTGAAAATTCTCATGAACTTTAAAATCTCATCTATATTTTAAATGCTCGGCTTAAAACAACAAAGCCTGCTCCAGGGCCCAGTTCTGGTTTTGCTTATACCAGTACTTCTGAATCAAGGCAACAAATTCCTCACAGAAAGACATAATCTTCTTTCACCTCTCAAAATAATTATATTGTCAGCACTCAGATGGAAAAGATAGACGGTCTTTACTCAAAGGTGCTCTGGTTTGCCCTGACAGAGTTAATTGAAGGATTGACATCTGAAAGGGCTCTCCCTCTCACAGGACTCATTTTTTCTTTACTCCTATTGTACTAACTTGAAAGATAGAAACATTTAACAGACTGGTCCCCAGACATACATTGTTTTTACTAATATTTTCACACTGTGGCGTAGAAACCCTGCCCCAAATCTCACAGCAAGCAGCATCCTGAACATAAAATATATACTATGCCAGCAGAGGAAATTGTCTGGTTTGCTCTGAACTCCTAGAAGTGTCAGTGGATACCAGGAAACAATGTCAGATATGCTCATCAGTCACAAGTAATTACAGATCCCTATCATCATTGTTTTTCCAACAATCACCTTATCTCTGACAAGAGACACATAAAAGAGCCTATACCTTGTGGGAAGAATTCATCCCAATGAGTTTGCTGTCAGAAGAGTAAGAAAATAATGAATGGGAGTTGTCCAAATACTTCTACTGTTGCTTATAAATAGGAAGACATCTGAACTTTTTGTTTTTTAATCAAACATAAGCCTAACTAGCTTCTAGACACTAGACTTCTACACGCTTGCTTTTTTAAGGTTTTCAAGAAGATCTCCAACACTGCTTTCTCAATGTAGTTTGTGGGGTTTTTTTATAACTATTTACATAATTCAAACCACATTCCAGTCAAAGTCCTAATGAGCGGAGGCTTTGCCCAGTGATCCATCAGGAGAGTCACTAGTGCCTATGTCCAGGGCAATGCTTCCCTGTAAAGGAATCTAATTAAATGGACTATATGAATGAAGTGACTTTCTAGAACTTCAGTGATGGAGAGGTACTATAACTTGGAAGCAAAATTATCACTAGAGATTCTAAAACAAGGAAAGAAGGTGTAAGTTATAAGAAGGTATTTGTTGAATATTGGAACAGGAACTATATTTAGAAGGGAGGTTGCCAAAAGAGTCCATGCAAAGAAACAATGAGTTATAATTCTGAGGCACTTTGATTGCAGAAAAAAGTCACAGAAACAGAAGAATTTAATTTCCATTTAATACCAATTGCAATGGCCACATGCTGTTCTGTGTTTGTATTTATTGTGTATTTTTGTTTGTGCCACCAGAATATAAACAACCCTGGGTGGGGCCCGGCTGTTTGTTTGGCACAAGCTCCCCTATTATACAATACTGGGTACACTTAAATAGGGGTTATAAATGTTATGTTAATCCTCTCCATGAAGCAGCCTAATTAAATCAAAGCCCAATAAAATGGTGTTACAGTTTTCACGTAAATCAACAGAATCAAGGCGGTTTCTGTTTTAACTCACCAGGGGGCTGGTGCAGAAAAAATGAAATATCATTTCAAAAACCTTGTAGCAAAAAATCCTTCTCTAGGAGTAGTGACAGGGTTAGACTGAGTCCTCTGTGTACCTGTTGGTAAGCTGCAACTCTAGTCATTAGTCCCATCCTATTGACCCAGCAGGACATGCCAGCACTGCGCACAGGCAGAAGATTAGCTTATGGCTTGCACTGCAAAGCCTTGCTGTAGTTCGCCTTCACTATAGAGCCAGGTGAAGACTGATGGGTCAACACTTACTGCCGTTCCAGGAGCTCGTAGCTTTTACAGATTCTGAGGGAAGCTGACCCGCAGCAGGGACAGCCCATCGCCTGCTCTGAGTTACACTTGCAAGAGGTTGCACATTCCTTATTCTGTTGCTGTCAGGAGGCCTGTACCTGCCCTAAGTCAGACGCAAGTGTCTCAAAAGCCTGGAGAATACCCAAGTGTTGTACGCTCTTTGCTGTTTCCGTGGTATTTTCTGCCCCCTCCTATGCACTATAACCACAGCTGTGCAGGTGCTGTTACATAGAAGCATTTGTGGAGCCTCCATTTAAATCTGTGCCTAATCTTATGATTAAACCTAACCTCCTCTTTGCTTAAAATAATAAGTGAAACCAAGTGTTTGAATGTATTTTATGGCAGTGACATAAAAGATTACCTAAGGTATCAGAACAGAAGACAGCAGTGAACCGCCTAACTGCTTTCAAAGCCAGAGAGACTGGCGTGGACTGGAGCATGTCTGTTAAGACCGTGTCACAATATAGGAAAAACATTTACATGAACTGGTATGAAATCCACGCAGTAAAGTTTGTTCTGTAATAGGATAGGTGTAATTCTTTACTGTTTTCTATTGCAAACCCAATATGGCACCAGAATGTCATCAAAATCATATCTGCTTCTGAGTGCTACGCATGTGTGGCATATAGCAAAATAAAAGTCATGCCAATAAAAAGCCAACCCAGACTGAAGCAGATAAATTGGGAAGGTTTGTGTGTCCAGGGCTTAGGATTTCTGTAAAGCAGAGCCTATACCCAATTTACTTATCCTAATGCAGACCAGTGTAAAGAATATGGTATTAAACCTTTTAATTTCAAACACACTTCTGTGATTGCATTTAAATGGAAACACATGACTCTGAATCCCACTTGATATCTTCGCACTAGTTCTGGCAGCACAAGGGCTTTAATTCTAATTGGGATAAACAAATCCATAGCCGAGACTGGTAAATACATGCCAATTTTATAAGAAAATATTGCTCTATTTTGTTAAATGCTGAACAAAGGGAGAAGTTTGGAGCAGTAACCAGAGATGCTGGCCTGAATAAAATGAGAAAAAGAGGTTGAAGTACACGGAAGCAGAAGGGATCCAGAAAAGCCCATGTAAGAGACAGCACCACCTCAGGATGGCAGACGGAGTAGTTTAGAATTTTCACTGAGTCTCATTCCAGTTGATGCTGCCTTGGGATATTAACAGTTTTACTCCCTGCAGCCAAAGCTTTTGAAACTAAGGGTGATTAAATTAGCTTTTAAGCAAACCATAACATGCAGACTGCTAAGGTTAGGAAGCTAAGTAGAATAGAAGACCTTTTCAAGCTAACAGAGGCCTCAAGATGCCATCATGTAATGAAGAGCTGTTCATTGGTCTGCTTCACTTTCATACTGGGCACCAGTGCATGGAGCAAGACAACAATTTGGCTCTGAACAGTTTGGGGGTTTTTTAAGTGTCATGGTGTAGCGGGATACTTCCAAGGATAAAAATGCTGTCAACACAGCATACAATTTAAGGTTGTAAGTGAAAAAAAGTGGAGGGCTCGTCAACAAGAATGTCACTTCAGAATAAAAACAGATCATTTTTTTAAAATGCTATTCTTGACTCCAAGGGAAAAATTAGTCTCCTGTAGAACTAGTAGGAAAAAGCAGCAAGGACAACAAATGTCATGTTAAAGCAGATATATTTGCTGGTGGATCATTTAAATTGCGCCTGAAGGATAATCCCAGCAAGATAGGTATTTCAGCTCCGTTTAGCAGCATCCCTAGCTGGGATAAGGAGGTCTAATCACTTTATTAGAACAACAGTGTCATTAGAGGAGAATTTGGGAAGAGGAAGCTTTTTTCCCCACTCTTGAATTTTTATAAAGATCTAGCAGGATGACTTTAGCAACCAGCTTGAAACTGTGGATGTTTATGATTTTCACAATTAGTCTGATTTTGTGGTATGACAAAAGGCTGACTGAGCAGCAGACTAAGAATTGCACTGTTGTTACCAATAAAAATGCAAAAAAATACGCCCTATATTTCTATTTTTTAACATTTTATGTTTTAAAAATGGCAGCGTACAGCCTATTTTCTTTTGCACCTCAAATGTTTTAGAGAAATACATGCTTTAACTCCCAACGAATTCATTCGCTTTCAAATAGTACCTAGAATTCAGGTGCCACAGTAAGATTCATGCAGTTTGACCTTCCTTGCCTTTCATGCAGAGCTGCTGTGACTCTAGCCAAGCAAAGTTTGGGACGCAGGTATCAGAGCTTTCATTGCAGCTTAGTTGCTCATGGGGATATCTCCAAGAGAACATTAGTGCTAAGTGTTGCAAACAGATAGTTATACTAATTAACTCAAATGGAGTTTTTATACTGTCCTTTAGCCTTTTACCCCATCTAACCACCTACATATCTGACAGAACACAGTATCACTGGCTTCCTCCGTAATGTTACACTTCCATTTTGCCTATACCATAAGGAAAAAACATGGATAAAAGAACGCACAATTGCAAGAGCAATTTTTGAACGTTACACTGCCACTGGAGACTCTCCCTCTAAATGCTGTTGAGCAATCAGAGCACCCCTGAACCAGGAGCTGGAATATCAAACATCTGTCTTTATTTTAGGCTGCGCGCTACATGCCAGTTTTCATACAGAAGGGTCCACAATGTGTTCTTGAAGCACACAGTAAACAGAGATGCTTGGAGCCCCACCCAGCTAAAGAACAATGGTCTTAGAATACAAAGCTCAAAGCAAGAAGTACATAACATCTATAAACTAGGTAAACATAACACAGGATTTTCCAGTCCTTGCCTGTTACTGGACAGCCTCATATCACTTTTGTTTCCTTGCCATTTTTTGCAAAATCAGAACTGCTTTAAGAATATACCCAGAAAAATCTGTGTTTTCCATAGCACACAGAGAACAGAATTCAGCTTCAAAGAGTGAGACATTTAACATGCACAGTGCCCAGTTTTTAGCTACTAGTGTAATATTCTTCAGCAGCCTGGAGTATGATTCTTAGGATGGACGTGGCATGTGGCCAGCGCCATTCTATAGACTGCCTGACTGCTCAAAGGGGTATATTCTGTGCTGAAACATCATCATTGTTTCTCAATAGTCTATCACTTAAAATAGACTCACATCACTAGACCACTATTACTAGCTAGCTGCTGCTCCTTTGGGCCCCCCTCCTCTCTTTAATTCATAGACTTGAAAGAGAAACGTCCTTGGACAAACATTTTCATTTTGAAACACTTCCTACTCTAAAGTCATCTGCAGCATCAAAATGAACAACTGCAGCACGAATTAAATCTTTTAAGATGTGACTTTTGCCAAGTATCACCATCTGGCTATTTCAATCCACAAAATCCCTGCCACAGGGGCAAGTGCAGCACTTACACTTCTAGAAATTGGAAATCACCCTCTTCTCAGATGCATCTGTACTTATTGGTGCAGACAAGGTGCAAATTACACCAAGATACCAACCAAGGTAAATCAATATCAAAGTGCCTGTTCATCTGGTCTCACTGTAACTAGCTCTGCTGAGACTGACCACTTACTAGCTCTTAAGTACATTGTATTAGCAGTGATACACACACATATCTGAAAAGGAAAGAAACAAATCTTCGTAGCCCATTGATTTTACCTTCTCACTCTACTTGAAGCTAAAGGGTAGTTGAGAGGCAAGCAGGGACAGTAAGCTGGGTGGTTTATACCTGTAGCATAACGCTATGCGTGTATATGTAGAGGGAGAAAGAGTTCAAGTAACAAGCAATGGCCCTTTTCCTGTTAATATTTTCCCTTATATTTACAACTTAACTTCCACACTTTGAATTCACCCTCCAAACAGCATCACTCACCACCGATACCAACACTGTACCTCTACAGCAGTTGTGAGGTGCCTTACAAAGTATACCATATCTGCATAGGGGAAAAAGGTGGTTTATTTGTCCTATTTCTAACCTTTATTGTCAAGAATAAGTTATCTGCCTTCCAACAATCTAATGAGAAGAGTATTTTGGAAACTCTCTCAATGTCATGTATGTAAACTGGGTCTGATATTTAAGGAGTCAGGAAGTCACCACACTGTGCTGTACCTACTACCTTCCTGTTCTACAACTAATGTTAAGAACATCATCTTCACTGGAAAGTCAAGAGGGAAAAAATCCCAGCATTCTGGACTATAATTTAGTTTACCTGCTACAATAGCCACATAACATTGGAAGGAATTTTATAAACATTTGCCAAGTTTTGACAAAAAAAAAGTTAGATGTTATCCAAAACTGCTGTCCAAATGCCATAATCGTGCAGAGCTTTATCCAACTAGGTTTTGAAAAGTCTCCACAGATGAAGACTACGCAATCTCTCTGGCCAAAATCTACTCAACTAGTCTAATGATGAGAAAGTTTTCCTTTAAATCCAACCTAAGTCTCCAATTCCAGTTTACATCCACTGCCTTTCAGCTTCCTACCATGCACTCACTGCTGTGAAGAACCTGGCTCTACATACTCGATAACCTCTTCAACAACACAGGGAGGCTGCTGGCAGGTCCCCTATAGAGCCAAATGTATCACAGGTTCCCTGTACTCAGTCAGTGCAGCGTACCATGGGAACTGTGGTTTATTTTACAAAATGCAGCTCTTTATGCCCAAATTATTATTTCCAAGAGAAACTGCAGCAATTTTATCTAGAAACCAAAGAGCTCACATTTTTTGCCAGCAGCAAAATGGAAAAAAAAAAAAAGGAGAGAATTGGGTTAAAAAAACCAGCCCTCCTTGCCAAAATGTCTTTTTTTAGAAAAGAAAAAACCCACCAGTAGTGCAGTGCTAGAACTAGGACACCCACCTCCTGTTTATCCCAGTAACTCAACCATAAGACTGCTCTATAAGAACAGCCACATTTACAAGTAGAACAGTAAAACCCTAGAAGCATTTATCCAAATACAGAAAAAAAACATATTCCGTACAAAAGTTTAGCAACAAAAACAGAGGAAATCTGATTTAGTAAATCCAGTTTGCCTTACTTGTTATTTAGCAAACACCTTCTACTAAAATCCTACAGTTTGTTGACAGCAATCTGAAATGTGTTAAAGTAGGATACACATACAGAATGTCTTATTTACTAAAGCAGAATTATTTCTGGAAAGGCTGAATGTAGAACAAGCTGCATCTTGCTCTATTTTACAGCTGAGCATCCTGCTTACATGCTGATGTCCATGTTTGCTTTTTTGGTTACAGGAAGCAGTGCTGACAGTCTTGAAATAATTTTACCTCACATTGCCTATCAAGTTATTCCACTCCCATAGGAAACAGTGGCTTGGGGTCAAGTTAACTCATGCAAAGAAACGCGTGAAAGCAGAGCTGTTCCACCGCTCTAAGACAATGCCATTTTAACAGCTTTGCTACAAGGATTTTCTTTGCCAGGCTTCTTTGTCCAATCTGTCTCTCTGAAATATGTACGACTTCCTTCTGGCACTTTTGCTCAGAATATTGTTCAAATTTTTCTTCCTTCTATCCAAACCTTATTTTTTTTTATCTCCTCTCTCCACTTTTACAGGGCAAAGTACTAACATTTTCACAAAGATTTGCCCTCTGTCTTTAAGCTAGTGTCTTAAAACATCAATCTCAACTACTGGGCTGAGCACAACAGCAGTTTCTACATTATATTGTTGCTTTTTTTTTTTAATGTGTATCTTGAAACATAGCGTGGTTGGCCTTATAGAGGGTTTAGAGGAGGAAGCCAGAACACTTTTCCATATGAATCTCTGTGCAAGTGCCAGCTGGATTTTGCAGCCTAGCGCTCAGCAAAGCACAGGGGAAGAAGAACGCTGTTCGTATTCTTAGAGTGCTCTGAAGAGGAACAGGAAAAGGCAAGAAAATAATCTTACTCTGTGCCAGAAAGAAGCGCTAGAAAGTCAAAGAGGAGAATTCAAGCTTCATCTTCCTTTACAGCACACAATCAACATCACTCACAGTCACTCTCATGTATCACGGTGACACTAAAGGTAATAAGCTGTACGTGAAAGGAGGGAAATACTGAAGAGGTGTTGTTGCAGCACATTCCCCTTTCCTCTTACTCTCCATGTCCTCCAAAACTGCACATTGCTTCCAGGATACTGAAAACATTGCTTGCTAAAGCTCTGCCCAGGAGGGGACCCTCCATGCACCAATTCCTGCCTCTTGGGATGTATTTATTAGTGGTTTATCGCAATATACTTGTTCAAATAGCTAGAGTTGACATAGTCTCTCATTTTTTAAATTTAAATTACTCCACCTTCAAATCACTGCTAAGGAGCACAAGGCGCTTCTAACCTAAGACCGAGCCCTAAATACAGGCGATGCTGGGGTGATACACAAGTTTTGATGACTCCCTAGTACTTCAAACAGGCTGTGCACTATGCTCAGGGCTGGTCCTGGGCGCACAGACAAATTCAAAGAGCACTGATTTTTATTAATTCTGTATCGAGAGCAATGAAAATTGGAAGTGGTCCAGAACAAAACCAAGGAATAAAATCCCCATTCTCCTATTGTGAAGAGCAGCTACGTGGGAGAACCAGAACTGGCCAGCAGTCCTGTCCCATTCATAGAATCTCTTTGGCTGGAAGAGACCTTTGAGATCAAGTCCAACCAGCAGCACAGCACTGCAAAGTACTATCCTTACCTGCCTAGCTCTGCAGATAGACACATATTTGCCTCCTCCATTCTTAGCATAAGCCAAATTGTTACATGTGTCAGAAGCAGTACAATAATGCACACATGGAAAACCCTCCAAATTCCTGCTTCATATCGAAAGGAGGAAAAAAATATCAGTTCCTTCACCTCAGGGGCAAAATTGGACTTCACATGTGTGACGGACTGAATAATGCTTCATCACAAGAGCCAATTTTCTTCCAACTCCCCTGCAGCTCTTAAAACATAGATCTTAGTTTTACACCTGATTTGCTAAATGGCTTTGCTCACTAACATGCCTTTAAAAAAATAAAAAGGAGTGATAAATGCATAACTTCATGATTTACTCTGCTCACCAGAAGGCAGATATTTTAGGAAGGAGGACTGTTCTCAGTTAAAAAGTATAAACTAATATAAGAATTAAACAACAAACAAACAAAAAAAAACCCAAATCCTATGTCATTCCCCCTCTTCCACAAGTAGAGAAGGGGTATTACTTCCTCAGGGAAAACAAAAGCCAGAAGAAAGTGCTAAATAGTTATTAATACGGAAATCATCTAAGAGAAACGCAATAACATATAATAAATGAAAAGCCATAGGACATATCTTTCTCACATAGCTCAAAGTTTAGTGCTAATTGTAATTAAAACATGAGGTGCAAAAAAATAGAACAAAAAAATTATATGGTTCAAACCTTGAAGCAGCAAAATATTTAAGATCATAAGTACCCTAAGAAAGTCAACACTTAAGTACTTTCCTACCATGTCAGACTTTGTTAGAAAGATGTAGGACTTTTTTTAAAAAGCACCCTTCTCCAGCCAATACTGGATCCCTTCTTTGGGCTCATATTACTTTACTGCATGAAAAGCAAGGCGACTGGGTATAGCTCCTTGGCTGCACTTCTGTGAGCTTCACTGATTTACCCCTACCTCAAGACACATCCATTCAGGCACATCTGTAGAACAACCATAAAAAAGCTTTCTACCTTCTCTTTAAGACATTCAAATATCCACCTCCACTCCAGAAAAGGATCTCTTCTCTGACCAAGGCTATTCTCTGTGTCTCACTCTTTTAGAACATTTCCTCCAAACCTGTGTTGCAGCTGTAGGAGATCAAGGCCCCAGAACTGCAGCCCGTCCTCCATCACCTGTTCACCTCTTTCCTTCTCACCCCACGTGTCTGATTTTGTCCCCTGTTTCTGAAAGTTTCTTTCCAGCAGAGACTCCTAGGGGGCTGATGTGTTCCAGCTTGCAAAGCTACAGCCACTGATACTCATGAAACTAAACCAAACCATTTCCACTTCGGCACCTACATGTAGTTCATGAGCCCCTAGATGAGCATCCAAAACACCTGGCTGCAATGACATCACTGGGCTCAGCCTGGTTTGGCGCTCCCAGGTGGAAAACATTTGGTTATAAGGGCAAGAGAGAAGCCCCATCACCAGGATGGTGGGGGGTTTGATTGCATGAGGAGTGACTGAATCATCAGCCAGGTGCTATAGTCCTTAGTATCCTGCTGAGTCACGGTGCCTCACAGCCTCGAGTCTGAAGAAGAATCCTGAGGAATCATTTCCTGAGAAATCCCAGCAGAGCTGCAGCAGCACCAGTGCTGGGGTTTAGGAGCTTGTTTTATTAATTTTTGGCAGCACTGATGTATGCCGCTCACTGTCATCAAACATGTGGGATAGCCTCTTTTGCAGAAAAGGGCTCTGCATTTGATGGTAAAATGACAGCTGTGCTATCACCCCTGTAACATCCAGTCCTCCCTGAGCCACATCCATTATCTATGAAACACAGGTTAGTGTTTATGTAAGGAAATCTGAGAGGCATAGGTACATCTGGACAAGGCAGTGGGAAAAAGTTGCCTAGAGTTAAGATTGTGAAGACGAAAGCTATAAATCCACCAGCAGGTTTTAATTTCTTTGATATGAATATCATTGCAGAAATGTTATTCATTCATGGAATTCAGTACTATGGGATAAAAGCTGAGTTTAAAAATGCTTGATAGCTAATGCACAGCTGACCACTCACAGGGGGGATTGTGAACTCACTTGAATAAAGGTGCTTGATTTATTTGCCTTTGCTCTGCTTTTTGTTTAATATAGTGGAAACTTAAAATAAAGTTGAGCCAAATATGTAAGATGGGCCAAGTAAAGGGCCCACACTGCTTTCAGCAAGTTACAAAATATATGATACCTTTTATAATAATGCAGCAAGAGTAAATCAGCCTGTCACGATCGCAAGGAGACGGTATTACTCGTTGTGGTGCTTTCTGCCTTGCAGAAATGAGTGTGCTCCGAAATACTGTCACGTTTGTTGCTTCCAGTGTGTCAGCTTGGAAAGGAGATCACAGAATTGAGATCAGACCAAGACAAACATTTTACTGCCATTTTGTCTCCCCTGTTACAACTGCTTTCTGATGGCTATCGGTGTAAATTTTAGTATCTCATCCCAGCCAGATTGTTTTTTAACTTGGTGCCATTACAAGCTTCACTTTAACATCATATTTCTTTTTTTAGCTTTTGCCCACCTGCAGTATCATTTAATTGAAAAATAGTCATTATTTAGATATATCTTGCGATACAATCTGTGGTTCACACTCTGGAAGACATCTTCAGGAAATCACTGCATCCCAAACTACCTTTGTAGACTTAAATCATGAGGGTTTATTCACTCATTTGCTCAGTGTGATGGGAAGAAGGACCTAAACCAGGTGTGGTTGTGCAGACCTGCAGTGCAGCACCGGGGCTGGAAGTGTACTGGGACCAGCCCCACGTTCCCACTTCCAAGCCCCAGCCAGGCAGCCCTGGATGTATCCAGCACTTTTGTCTCATCCAGCTTCTCACCCATACACAGAAATAGTAATTTTCTTTTTCCTTAATGCTGTCTGCAAAGAGCTTCTCAATTATTAGTCCATTAACAACTCTTTCCTGGGATCTGTTAACATGTCACTATGGAATGCCTTTTTCTTCAAAGATTAATATGGCTTAATTCTGCCTTAGTCATATTGCTCTACTACACTTTATAGCCTGCGGCTTCAGGGAACCTTTGCCTTTTATTAGTACCCATATACAATCATGATGTCATTCCAAAAATTCAGTGCTGCTCTGGGTTTCATAAATTCTTATACCTTTGATTTACTCGGTGTTTCTGCAGCTCTCTGTGAAGCAAGAGATGTAAACAGGGTGAGGAGTGAAATGTTTCGGTTCCAAGTTGTGCCAGCCCATTGCTTTGCAGGGAGGAGCTGTACCTGACAGGAGATACAGTCACTTCTCCACTGTAATGATGTTCATCAATGTTAATAGTAACGTGGCTCTTTCAAATTCTCGGCACCACCACGGTGAGTCTTGTTAAGTCAGTTGATGAGAGCTGACAGAATTCCATGCTTGCAACTTTGCCCCATGGGGGGCTTAATAGTGCCCCATAAGGAAGTTCTTCCATGTCTTGTCAGAGTCGCAGCATTTCTGGTTTGGCCCATCTAGAAACGCTGCTGATTGCCTTCTGGGGAAGGATGGGAGTACCTGTCTGTCACCCTTGTGGGGACATTTGCATTTCCAGATGAAGAAAAAGAAGTCAGGGACAGAAAATCCTTCTTAGAAGTGTGGATTCAAATATGTGTTTTGTCTGTTGTTTGGGGTGATATTTTGCACCTTTTAATGACTTGTGAGGGACATAAGAAAGTTTCAATGTGCTACATCTGTTGTCTCCGCCTGATAAATCTCCTATTTATACCACCAACCTCATTACTGGAGATGACAAAACTAAGATTATGCAATTGTAAAAAAGCAACTGCTGACAATTCTGTTGTCTTTTCCAATTCCATTTCTACCGAGAAGCATATTTTAATGCAATTTAAGGTGCTATAGTCCTTGGAGCATGAACAAGATGGATTCACTAATTAAATAGAAACAAGGTCCAGCATGTTGTCTCTGAAACACAACAGATCCCATCATATCCACATGCTTGTCTCCCTGCTGTTAAAGAGATTTGTCATTTGCAGGTGCTTGGGTTTCATCTTAGCATGATGTCAAAGAATCTGAAAAATACCTCATCTGTCTGCTAATAAGACACCATCTGACTTTTTTTTTTTTTTTTTGACTAGGCATTGTCAGGGCCAGTTTAGAGATGTGTTGCCTTTTCCCAGTCTCTTTACAGGAGGTTGGTTGTTTTTTTTTTTTTTGGTTGGTTGATTTTTTTATTCCAACTCAGAGTTGCTGCTCTGTTCTTTACCTGCCTGTGAAATGGTATTAGACACAGAGAATACAGTATATCGATTCTTTGGCATCTATATCAGCTTCCTGAGTATAATTTAAGTCCTAGTTTTTTACCTGGTTGGATCCTGAAATGTTACTGCTTTTGTCTATATGAATTGCCATGGCAACTGTGGTAGTGGAGCAAACAGTCATGAGCTTTAACAGCCTGGGGGTCAGCAGCAGAACACTCTTAATTTAGAGACCTTCATCTCTAAAATCTGGGTTGTGTTACCAGCTTGATTGGGTTATATTTTCTGTACGCTAGCATGACTCACTTTGTGATCTGTGGGCTACAGAATCCTGATTCCCACTTGGCAGGGAGGAAAGAGATGTGAGTTTATGTTTGTTTATTTAGGAAGGATTATTCTCTTTTTCCTTTGAATATAATTTTTAAAGTCTAAAATGAAACCCAAAATATCTGTTGGCTGGCACGTACATGTTGATGTAAAGGGTATGTTCTTATCCTTCATTGAAAAACTAGCTCAAGCCTGAGGCCACGATGAGACACTGAGCACTATGACATCGCATTTGCATAGACCAAAATGGAATTTGGCCTGTTGCACAGTGCCTTAGGTCCTTTAAGACTCAGACTTAGCAGTGCTAAGAGGCTGCTGTTTGCAGCTCTGTAATCTTTCACGTCAGCTGCTGAGGCAGTGCTTTCCCATTGTTGTTCTCACGTCTTTGTTTATTGTTCCCATGGCCTCGCACCTGCAAACCCCAACACTGTTCTACAGCAGGTTCTCGTGGGAAGCTATTACCACCGGTGTGAAAATCAGCCCTTTCCCCCAACCTTTTCATACCTCATTTTGTAGATGTCAGTTGATATTAGAGACAACTAAAGCATATCCCACAACAAAGCAGTATTTGTATACTAAACACCCTTAGTGTTTTAAATACTAAAATATTATCCAATAATACATGTGCACAGAAGGTTAATGACCTTCACGCAATACTTTATCTAATTACCATACTTAGCTGGAACCATGCTGCAAAGAGGAACATCCAAGAGGGAGTTTGAGTTGATCCCATTGAAAAAAGGGTGTAATAAATAGTGGAAAAGCATGCCAAAAAACCCTCATCATCTTCCTGTTCATCCTCACTATCGCTCACAGGAGTGAGCCCCTGGAGGACACTTATATCTGGGGATCCCACCACAGCTCTTCCCAGCTGTCCACAGAGTTTTCCCTTTTCCTTCTGTGTGTTCCTAGCTGCAGACCCAGCTAATAATGCTCTGTGCAGGAGAGCAACAGCCCCAGCAGTGTGAATCTATGAATTGCGTTTGCAGCCATGAAAGAAGGGGAAGTCACAAATGTGACGGCAGATAAGCCAAGTGGCATTTTGCTGTTTGTCAGTGCATCTGCTACACCCTTCAGCTGGTGGAGCAGAAAGCAGTGGCTACTCCTATTTTATATCACAAATACCTTGACTTATGTGACACACAATTTAAGTACAGATAATGACAGACACGTAGATGGTCCTATGAAGGTGGTGCTCGCACATATCTACCAGCTATAATAGCTTTACCTGCCGTACTGCATGTATTTTTGTCAAAGTTGGTGCAGCTGGGGATCTTCTTACTGGGAACAGCTGAGTATCAAAGCCCTTGTTCTCCATAGAAACAAAGGCACCTAAGACTGATCCCTTCAAACTCTACAAGATATTTCTGGACACACTTTTTGTTGTTCTATACACTCTAACATGATTGTTTAGTATTACTGCTGACCTAGCTGATGAAATCACGGAAATCATCAAAGTGGCCTCTGTAGTTTGCAGGGGGCTTGTGTTTTTGTCTTCTGGGACGACCTTTTCCAGTCTGATTGCTCTGTGACTGCATTCCACATGTTTTATCAGGGCTTTGGGGTTTAACCAAGACTGACTGCACAGCTGACAAATGGCTGCATCCATCCCCAGAAGTTTGAAGCCAAGCTTCCCATTGTCTGCAGCAAAAGCAGAGATGTGCCCGCTCACCTTCTGTCAAGTATGGCTTTAGGTGACAGTTTCTGCGAAACTAAATATTATTGAAAGTACTGCTTTACTCTTCACCTGCTTCATTTTTACCACTGAGTTTTTAACAGAGGAGGACATTCTCATGTTCTTCAGATGAATGATGGCTACTTGCCTTCTTCCTGGAACAGAAAACATCAAACAGTTGCAAAGGGAGCTGAAATGATCTGGAAAGGCAGCTATGTGAATCTGGAATATCCAGAGATGCGCTGAGCGCTTCACTCACATTTCCTTGACTACCATTACTTGCATGTAGAGAGACAAGATAAGCCCCAGGGAAGTCACCCAACTTTAGCCTTTGGGGTGATTGCTCCTGCACTTCCCCTTAGAAAGCTTCAAAAGCAGCTATTTCCACAACCCAAGTGCTAAAAGAGTAGGATGCTGTGACAGAGCGAGCGGGACTATGGCTACCTGGCCAGGTGCCTCTGTCAGAAACAGATCTTGCTCTCCTGTGTGAGAAGCATAGAATGGTGGAAGAAAAACAAGAGGAAGACTAGACTAGGTTGTAGTTTTACAGCGTTCCTTTTCAGCTTGCAAACTGGAGATAAGAGCAGACACACTTTATGATGGTGTGGAGAAATCAATACATTTTTATTGATTCTTATAGCTGCAGAACTCTCACCCAGCACAAGTACAGGGGTGAGAGTATGACTACATGACTGTCCTGATACACTATGACTGTGCTCCTCAGAAATCATGCTATTTGATTCACCACGGGTGAAGTCTGCTCCATTACACGACTGCAACAGCAGCAGCTGACCCAGGATCCCCTCTCACCAGAGGAAGTTAGGCTGTGGGCTATCCACTACAAGGCAGAAACTACCACAAAACTAGTGGCAGCTGAAGGCACAGCTTCACATAAGGAAAACACTTTCTTTACAAAGAAATATTTTCAAACAATTACACAAAGCCTATTGAAATAATGCATGTTATTCCAAAAGAAAGAGGATCACAAAGCTGCATCCAAAGAACGACACAGAAGTAGAAACATCAAAACAAAATAACCCAGAAAGCTACCTAAGAAGTGGCACATTCAAAACAGAATGAAATTAAGGACTTGGAACAAGCATTTAGTTTGGAAACAAAAAGAACTGACAACAAAAAAAGCCCAACCAGTCAGACTTAAATGAAAATGAAATTGATGAAAACTGGATGAAAAAATAATTGAAGCAGACTTGTAAGGTTTACATTTAGTTTACATTTCTGTAAATTCTCCAAAAATATCAGTGAAAGTCTTTCAAAGTTTTTTGATTTTACAGAAACGTTAATTTACTTAATTAGCATTTTCAACTTCGGTTGGAAAATTTCTGACCTGCTTTGACTGCTCTGAGAACCTGTTCATGAGCGAAGTGTGAGGATCTGTTGCCATTTTCAGTTGCTATGAAGCTGTCAAAATGGTGTAAAACTTACTGGAAGGTCCTTTTAATATTATGGCCCACCTTTTCAGGTGACATTTTATAGTTGATTCGATTGTGCAGCGATGGACCTGACCTTTGTGTCGTGCCTTTCATTCCCTGTTTCTTCAGCAGAGTCCATTATCATTTGTTCCAAATTCCTTCAACTCTCCTCTTTGACTTTGTGTTACTTTCCACTTCATTCCCAGATTGCACTACACCTGCTTTTGATGTCACCAAATAGGGACAATGACTATAAAGTTACTTCCCTTTACAAGTCAAACCTGGAAGGTCTCTCTGTTGTTTTGAAGGTCTCTATTTCCATTGCTGGTGTAAGTGTCCTTGTTGTTTTTCCCACTAGTGAAGAAAGGGCAAATGTCATATTCACTGAAGCAAAGATTCTGCTTTGAAGCAGTATTGATTTTTCCTTTTCCCTTCTGAAGCTGTGCCAGGCTCCATAAAAGCATGTCTCTTGTTCAGACTCTTTGGACTGAGAGACAACAGGGGCAGCAGAACCAGTGGGGCACAGTGGGAGGTTAGGGCATCAGGTGGGGAATGACAATTATGACAGCAGCTAGAAAAAGAAAGAGGTCATTTTATTTTTAACTGTACTGCAAGAACAGTTGTGGACCAGAACAAAGACAAATGGGAAATGCAGCTTTAATTCCAACTTACAATTCCTCCTTGTCTAAACCTGAATATGAACATTTTCCTAGGATTCACCTGTTGGCAGCAAGATACTGAGACCACCAGAAGTGACAGCTTGGCTAGAGGCTTAACCACAAAGGTGACAACAGACAGAAGCCTTATACGGCTCTATGTTAGAGCAGCAGCATCATGTGGACCTGCAGAGAACTTCTGAATGAAGGTCCATTACTATGAGAGGATTCCTGTTTGAGAGCAGAATTGCTGTGTTTAGAGCTAGCTCATGCAATGGAGAAAGAGCTGATGGCATTTATTAAGGTCACACATATCACAAGGAAACAAAATGTTGCTCTCTTTCCCCCAGATGTCTCTCTTTCATAGGTTCCTAGAAGTCTATGACCACATACACATACTTGTCATCAGTGCACTGGAGAGTCTCTCATTGTTAATGAGGAGATGGGTGCTGGCTTTAAGCCCTATTTAAAAGCGGTGCCTCCCAGCACCTCCAAAACCCTTCCATGGCATTTTGTTCTTGCTGACTCAAAGGAAAGAATGTCACTTATTGAAACATCAATGCCACTTTTTGCCGTGCTTCTGTATTTCTCAAAGCTGTCAGGCTGGGAGAGCTGGTCTTCCAAAGCTCATTAGATAAACAGCTGCTGCTGGAACTGCATGTAATACAACAGCAGCTGCCTTTCACAGAGTAGGTCAAGTAGTAATTGTATTAGACTTTCTGACAGTTCTTGGGTTTTGTGAAATTATTACCTACTACCGGGAATTGAATAACAAAAAGAATTATTTCTAATGCTAGTGAGTGTGGTCTCACAGTCACAAGTAGTAAATCAACCTAGTGCTTCCCCCTCCTTATTACCTTTTCCTATTCAATCCCATCTCCCAGTCAGAAAGTTCCTTAAAACCTAAAAATCCGTAAAATGCCTTCCAGATTGTCAGCTATTTTGAGAACTGTGCACATGCGACAGCTGGAAATGAGACTTTTTTTTTAAACACCTGTGAAAAAAAACTTAACAGCAATGAGAAGGTTCTGTTGATTAAAGGATGTTTTCTGCTACTCATTTGTAAGGGAAATGGTTCATTAAGTGCTGTCTGAAAACCATCTTCATTTTGAATAAAAGGAAAATGGTTTGTGGTCACAAAACAGGGCTTACAGGAATAGCTTGAACACCCTCCACCACCCCTGATGTGACCTGCACTTTGCACACCAGCACTGCTCCAGCTGGTGATGACACTTGTCAATGCTCTTCAGCCTCCCCCAGCATGGCCATCACTAGTTGCTGCTTCATCTTCCTCCTACAGCCAGCTGTACCTGTCAGTGCAATTTTGCAGTCTCTTTCTCCAAGGATAGGGAGTATCTCAAAGCTGTGACACCCTGCACAGAGGAAGAAAAGCAAAACTGATACTGTTTGCCCCATCAGGACCTAAGCACAGCAAGTAATAAATACACGGAAGCAATTTCAGTGTCCTGGGTCAGCTTTGACTTTACAGTTTCCTGCAATGCATTTCAGAGCACATCACACTCTTGACTTCTGCACTGGTGTTACCCATCCAGTTCTCCATGTACATTTGTTTTCATTATTTGTGCCCTCTCCTACTGTTTTTTCTGTCAAGCTTGGAATCTGAAAGCTGCTTTCCCAGACCCTTAGGTAACACTGCATCATCAGCTGTACTGTGTATGGAAGGCTGCAGCTTGAAATCGTTTTCACAAAAAGCACATCACAAGACCTGCCTGATCAGCATTTACCTAGTTTGCACACACCAGACAGAGTCAATTTACAGACCACGCCTGCTGTTGACCCTGCTGTCTGCTCTGGATTATTCCAGTCTGCCTCCACTTTCTGAAACTAAATGTTAGCATTTTTAATTGCTGCTTTTAACTCTTGCCTGACTGGGCACAAGCTGATGCCATTACAGATCTCCGAGGCAAGCAAGAAGCCGCATATAAAAGAGCAAGAGTGGGGTTCCTGACAGTATCAAACTGAGTTTGAGACGGTCCTGTCCATCTTCCATAGATCATTGAATGGCAGTGAAAAAGGCCAGGTACCGCTGTCCCCTCGCTACCTCTACCCAGTTCACACGCACCATCATGTGGCAGACACTCCAGCTCTTGGAATGTGATGCCTTATAGGAATGCCAGCTTCATTCATAGCAGCTCTGAGGTTCTTGTTGCTTCTGCATGAGCTTGTGGATGTTGCAGGACCCATCTTGAGGGTAGATATCTCAGGCTTGCACGTAGGAAATGCTCAGTGCAGAGATCATGAAGTTTTATTGCTATTCTTTCCATATTTCATATGTCTCCAACAAAAAGGAAAAACTTTCATTCAAAATAACAACTGCAATATAATTTTGCATTAATTTTGAAAAATATAGGCTATCCTCATATATATTATTTAAAGGTATTACTTATCCTTAAGAGCCTGCAGAAAGAGGCTCTTTCCAGTGTCATTGCTGCCTTTTGATAACCTGTCTTGATTTTCACACTGCTGAGACAACCAGTTGAGCTACGGAGTGTTTGTGGTCTAAAGATGAACAATTGTTTTACACTATCATAATTCTTGTACAGTACACTTGTATTCCAGTGTGACTTGCAATGACCAACTTGAGAGTACGTGTGTTACAGCCTCATAACATCCTAGGGTTGTGCATCACTAACATCAACAAGGCAAAGATATTTTTAAACTCAAATGTTGAACTAGAATATTCAAGATTTCTTGTTTCATTATATGTACCTTTAAGAATGAAGAGAGAGTGGATAATAATGCAAATTTAATTTCAGAAACTAACTGTCTGAACGCCATCAGGGAAATTCCTGTTGTCAAGGATGAAAGACAAGGTATGTCCCATTTCCTAAAAGTGGTCTTCATTAACTTTGTGAAAGCCAAACAATGCTGATATGCAGGTAAGCATGCTGCACAAGCTCCTTACCTCTCCTCCTCAGAAAATACCAATTGAAATGCAAGACAAAGCAAGGGATGCATAGGTAACAGTCTCGGTATCAAAAAAAAGTGGGGGTTTTTGCTGGTTCAGATGTGACCCATACATAATCATATCAGCTGTTAACTCGAACAATTCTACTGTAAACCAAAGTCTGCTGTGTTTGGTATCTAGGTTGACTAGATGACGACTTCTTGGCAAATTCTTCAAATACATGAAAGTTCCTAGAAGATGTTAGAGTCAGCAATTCTCACAAATGCTCACAGCTGTTCTCTGAAAATCAGAATCTTCTAGCTTTGACCCCTGATCTGGGAAACCCATTTTACAGAAGCCTTATAGATCAACAGGATGGACGTGCACTTGATGGTGATGACACCATGGGTAGTCCCAATTAGCTGTGGCTTTTCATATTGATCTCTCCTCTAAACAGATAATGTTTAGGTGTTTCATGGACAATGAAGCCATCAATATCTGCCAGGTTTTACACCTCTTTGACCTCAACATGTGGCAAATATTGCTGTTAGTTTTATCTGTTTTGTGTTCTGTTTGGTTTTAGGTTTCCAGTTAATCTAGTTGCAACACACAGCATGAGGTTCAGATGTTTGAACAAATGCAGCCAAAGGCATTCATGTAACTCTGCTCTAAGACAGACTTGATCACGTTTTGCATAGTTCTCTTAGTATTAATGACTTCCAGGACAACAATCAGTTCACTCTCCAGTAAAGTAAGTTTACAATGATTTAAATAAGTATCATTCTTAAGCATGTTTTTATAAATCATGTGGTCTTAACTGTTTGTCAAATACATGTCAGAGACCACGTGGAGGTCTAAAAATACCTTCTCCAAGTGCTTGACATCAATCCATCCATTGTACATCTTCATGCTCCACACAGGTTAAAATGGTGCAGCTCTCTGTGACTCTGTAACTAGAGGCCGCTAAGCTGACAGAAATAATTTGTTATGCTGCTTACAACTAATAAAACCCCTTTTGCTTTTGGGCAGGTTTTGAAAATACAACTCTCATCCTTTCACATGTGAACTTTTGCTGTTCCTACCATTTCTTATAGTCCTTAGACAGAGGTTTGAAGCCTACAAACACACTTGAAAACTAGAAGAAGAAAGAGGAACGTCTGACTACATATAAAAAGGTCTGCACTGCACCAGGACAAGCAGCTAGTCTTTTTTGTTAAGTATAGCTCTTCAGTGTTAAATGCATCTAAACCCATACTACCTTCTGAGAAGCATCAGCCTAACTTGATCAGAGAAGCTCCAGCTGGCAAAACACAGCAGTCTCACCACGTGCTACAAGAAGCCTCCATTTCTGCTGGTGTGTCAGGCTGCTCAGTAGTGGTTTGATCCCCAGAATTCACTCCTCCAGGCTGATCTTTCTCCTCCCATTCTTCTTCCCTGCTTTCTCTCTCCCACCGTATTTTTCTGTTCTGCATTTCCACTTTGCTAACTCACTCCTAACAAAGGTTATCCCTCACAAAATGATATCACATGGAGTAAAATTATGTAACCCGTGTAACTGTGCCTTATCTCTTAAGAATCTTGGAGCTATTTAGAGAGATGGAAGAAAGAAGAAAAAAATCTCCAGCCCATCTAGCCATCCCAAGGCAGAACCCATTCTGAAATGCATTCACACAAACCTGCCTCAGTCTTAGCTATGCTTATCATTGGAAAGCCTCTACAGCGTGCAGTTTTTAAAGTGAGGACTGTTCATTATTTCATGCTGCCTCAGAGTCTTTGCAATTTAATTCTTATCACTGCTGGCCCTATTCCCTTAGCCATAGGCACTACGGTAATAAAATAAACAATAGGTGTGAAAAGCTATCATGCAAAGAAAACAAACAAATATCAATAGCATACATATATAAATAAATGCCTTACCCCATAAAAAGGTTTCAGGCTTTCATTGTTAAGTGTATCTGAAGGACAAAAGGGACAGCAATTTTTTTCACCTACTTTTAGTTCTCGTAGTCAACAGGGAAAACCAGACACCAGTACACTATAATTTATCCAGTACTTACAGTCCCCTTCTTACAACTTCAGATAAGGTCTAGTCAGCTTCCTTACACTGGTCACCCAATATTGGCAGTTAAATTTAGGGAAGAAGAATTTAATCCTGATAACCTTCTATATTCAGCTAAAAATCTACAGCAAAACCACCCCCCCACAGTCACATTCAAACAATCAAGCCCTGCTTCTGCTCTTTAAGAAGGGAGACAAAGGCCTGGTTTTCAAGTTATAAAACAGTAGGAAATTGGGTTCCACATCTGTAATTCATTCCCCTCTGCTAGGGAAGGGACTCATCTTTCTCAGGTGCAGTCAATAGAAATGTTGCTGTTTACTGCAGTGAGGTCAGCAGGAGCTCAGCGCCAGGGAACAGCTGTAGCATAGACACAGGCACCACTACAAAGCCCACTTGAGAACAAAGATATTAGTGTCTATGCAGCCAGGAAAAATACACCAACACTTGTCTGAAGTGAGCTAGAAACTAT
Source organism: Buceros rhinoceros silvestris (assembly GCF_000710305.1). Lineage (NCBI taxonomy): Eukaryota > Metazoa > Chordata > Aves > Bucerotiformes > Bucerotidae > Buceros > Buceros rhinoceros. Next base: position 28,219 of record NW_010422528.1, read on the forward strand.
TCCTAGCCTCTTTATGCTCTTTGATGTAGCAAGCAGCAAGTTTACAAGTCACTACTTATTTCTGGGAGCACATGCTTGCCATAGCTTGAGGTTGGCTTTTGTCTGTGAAATTGCACCTCCAGCATCTTTCAAAGGGAAAAATCACCCTCTGACCTGTGTGTGAGGAGAATTCAGTGATGGCTGTGAACTTCCTGGATCATGCCTTTCATTGTTGCCTGGAGGGATTCTTGTACCTACCCACAAGTAACTGGTCTTGGCCATGCTAGATGCTAGAGATACCAGAGGAGATGGATTTCCATTCCCATCCCAAATAGCAATAGCAGTTCCTCTGTGGCTTGAAGTTCATAACTTAATGGAGGAGTATAGTTTCCAGAGCTGTCTGGAGACACTACTTTCATAAGAAAAAAAAAAAAGGAATCATGTGTGAACAGCCCTGGAAATGTGACTAAAAGAAAAACAAGATAAAACAAAATTCCAATCAGAAGGAACAAGTAGACTGATTGTTCTGGTTTGAGCTGAAGCTTCCTTGTTTTGGGAAATGGACAAATAGAATTATTCCATGTAGTACAATAATTCTGCCTTTAATTGGTTAGGAGAGTCAGGTGAACGTAACGTTACGTCGGGAGCCTTTAAAAGCAACAGCTCGGGGGAGTGTCGCTCTCTTGGGCTCCAGACGGCTTCACGGAGGGAGGGCTGCTGCGAATCTGCTGGCCCGGCTAGGCCCGACCTGTCAAACAACAGGCCCGAGAGCTGAGGGCCTGCACCCCCAGAGATCGCTGAGGATCACAGACTGTGAACTATTC
>NW_010422528.1:29466-39259 GCF_000710305.1 Buceros rhinoceros silvestris
TGTGAGTCTCGTCTGAAATCGGGTGAAATATTCAGACTCCCGGCTGTTCCGTACAGGGAGGTTTTTTTCTCTGCAGTTTTCTCACTGCGCGAGGTTTCTCCCGCCCCCTCTCGCCGCGAGGAGGATTCTACTTTCTCTGCCTGAAAGCAGCTGCAGAGTCTCCACTCCCACCTCGCTGCTGGGTGTCTGCCAAGAACACTGACCTTGAACAGGACTGTTAAGAACTGTGGTTATCTAAGTCCTCTCTTCTTCGTTTTTCTTTCCCTCTCTCTCGGTTTGTGCATATGTATAGCAGTGTATAGTTGTGTGGATTTATTGTTTATTAAAAGTTTGTTTCAGTTTCCCGAACGCAGACCGAGGTGTGAATTTTCTTTTTTCCCCTTAAACCCCTTCTGTCTCTAGAGAGACAAAGGGGATCGTTAAGGAATTTGAGGAGTTGTTACCTCGGTCCCTCGACCCTTAACACTGATAAAAATAAATAAATAAAACAGTTATTTAAACTATTTCAAATATTTGCATTTGTGTGAGACAGTAGTAACGATGTGAGAGGGCATGAAGAAGAATAAAACTGCACTTATAGCACACCCACTTTAAAGAATACAACCAAAGACTTAAGAAAATAAATTATAACCAAAAGGATTGGGCTAATATACTTTTTGAGTAAATGATGAATGCATTAGGGAGAACAAACTACAGTAGTCCATAATGAGGCAACTCAAAAAAACCCAGAGAGTTTCTAGTTTTACAATAAAATCCCTGAATTGAATTACAGAATGGAGCCAGGAGAACCATGGGACAAAGGGGAATTCACATGCAGTATTACGACACAGTCCAAATTCTAGTAACCAAGAGCCCTTTTAGGTTTAAGATAAACTGCATTGTTGGAAAAGGATTACTTGTTTCTTTCAAACAGAGTTAAAAGAATCTCAAATATATAAACACTACCAATATTTAGTAAATTTAACAATATATGTTCCTTCTTCTGTAAGCCTGGCAGAATTTGCAAGTGTTTTCACACTTCCTTGGCGTGTCTCAGAGCTACAGTTGGGAGTGTTTTTTCTGGAGAAAAGTATCCTTTCATGAACTTAACCCTGCCCTTTCCTCCTGGACAAGGAAAGAGGAAAATTCTGAACAAAGCTCCTGGCTGTGGCAATTCAGGTTGTGTCCTTTCCTGGGTTATGGTGAGCCTTCAGAGAATCAAGATACCCAAATGTGCCTGTAGGAAAAAAAAAATTAATTAAAGGCAAAAAACCCCAAACCTCAGCTTCATTTTCTGATTTTGGACACTGAAATCATGAGAAGAAGCAAATGGTTCCTATTATCTTCATCTTCTATGAAGAGTGAGGTACACTCATTCCGGTTACAGACTGAGGAGAGAAAAATATATTTACAGCAAACTGATGAACATTAAAGAAAAAATCCTCACATGGTTCCACATGGGAATCTCTACTAGCTGGCCAAGAGTAACTGGTTTTGGATGTTACTTACCTTTTTCAGTGAAGGTCTGTGTTTCCACTTTCATGAAATTGCTCTAGACTTACCTGTATGCAACTGAGAGCAAAATTTATTCATCTGCTTAGACAAATTCCACTACTACGTAGGAGCAACCTTGTGAAAAGTAGAAAAACAACACTGTACGGTTATATCTTTATCATCAATCAGTAAAATATTATATAACTACTTCTGAACATGATTTTGGAGACAAACGAACCACACATTACTTTTAGAACCTTTCATATAGTCTTAATTGCTTTAAATTACTGCCGAAGTAATTTCTACAAATTAGCGGATGAAATAGGTACGTTGTACATCTCAACCTCAAACTGCCTCCTGCCAGAAGGTTCTGCCCAACCACTCATTTTATGCCAGGGAAGATTTACATCAAGTATATTGTGGCTGGGTCTGGCCTGTGAGTACTTTAGTCACAACTTGTCTTTTTCTATCCTTCATGCCTAAGAGATACAATCATGCTCCAGAGCATGTGGCCGCACTGACCCAGTGCTGAGAGCAAGCTCACAAGAAGTACTGAAAAATAAGGTATATTAGCTGTCACAGCAATGTGTCTTTTTGAGAACTGTCTGTATTCACACACTGAGCACAAATACCTAACGGTACACGCTCCCCTTGGCAGAAATACACATGGATAAATAACACAGGGAGGTCTGGAAACATCCAGAGGCTCTTAGAAGCCATGTCATAGCTGTTTAACTTTTACATGGACCTCCCAGGAGGACCTCCCAGATTTCTGAACTATCTTTCTTTAGTAAAGTCAACAGTGAAATTCTCATTAACTTCCACAGCAACCGAACAAAACCACTACATGCAAAATTTGTCTTTTTTTTTAATACTGTAGTTAAAGTGTTATCAGCTCCCTTAGTCTTTCATGAGCCTCTTGTTAATTGAGCTCTAGTATTATCATCTCTGGTTGTCAGCATTATCAGCTGCTGTTAGAAAAAATTTAGTAGCTCTTACAGCTGTAAAGCAGAAAATCCAAATACCAACTACCCAACCCTAGAGACTTAAGAACTGCACATTTATTATTTTATTTAAATGACATCATTCTGAAGCTAAGCTTATAAATACTGAGTGCCTGGCATTGCTGACACTGAGAAGGGAAAATTCAGATGACAGAGGAAATTCAGCTATTTCTGTCCTGAATTTACAGCAAGCGTTTGGCTCAGTTGTCTGCCTCTTCCAGGGTGGAGCAGAGCGGAGAAGGCTTACAACTGTTGGGAAGTGTCATTGTGTCTTTGACAAAGAGGTCAACATATAGATTTGAGGATCAGACAGAACCAAATGTTCCTTTTAACAAAGATTTTAACCTAACACTTACTACAGCATGTTAAGTCTGCAAACTGTGGTACAAACCTTTTCTCCGCAAAGGCATAATTTCCAGGGATTTTTTTTTATGTAGAAGGCTCTTATTTTCTTGAATTTTGGAATTGCATATGAATAACTGTAAGCATAATTTAAAGCACATTTTAATGCCTGATAGCACTCATGAATCAGGTCGTTATACTTGTAATAATTTATGTGAGTGGGTGTTCACACGTGTGAGAAGATACGCAGAATCAGAGGGTGAGATGAGCCATGATGAACATTAAAGGTCTGGTAGCGGATCGATAGCTGGTGTAAATTGTCAGGCCTTCATCGATTTCAATGGTCCTATGATAAATACTAATTCAGCTGGTGCTAAAAAAAAATGTCATCAGCTGAGTATCCGGTCAATAACAGTGGGGAGCGCAGAATGAGGTATTGGTGTTACCTCCACACTGAGCACTTGCATTTACCTTTGAATTGACTCTGCAGGGTGCAGAAAGGTAAAATTCTCTGTTTCTTCACTTATTTTGAAATTTCCTCTACAGGCTAGAGCGTGCATGTGGGTACGTGCATGGAGAGAAAGATGCATACGCATACAAGCTTTTAGGCTGTGATGGTACTTTTATCTTCAAATGAAAAAAAAACCCAACACACATTTCAAGATACTCTGTGGAAATCACTTGTACAGATTTGTTGCACTCCTAGGAGGTTTTTCATTCATCCTGACAGCAAGGGAAACTAAACTCAGAATAGGCTTTAATCCACAATTTACATACAATACTTAAATTCCTTTTAGAAACTAAAGCTTATTACAGAAATTACAGTTTCCTGTGTGTATGAATTGCTGAGAATTATAATATCAATGAAAAGGAATGAAGCCAAGTTGCACATAAAACTCTGCACTTCCTCGGTGATTCTCAACATTTTTTTCTAAACATTTTCCACCAGATAAACTTCATTACCTTGTTCTAACCATTTCCCATTTTGCAAAGTTAAGTTTTTACTGAATCTGTAAATAATTATACAACAGCATTAAGAGAACCTGAGAGAAAAGGGACTTCGTGCGTGGCTGGTGTTTAACACATTGATTCCACTGCGTAGCTCTCTTGAACGCCTTATCCAATGCCGCTGTTTTCTAGCGCACACACAAATGTATCGATGTGCCAGAATTAAATCAAATTAGAATGTTTAGAGTAAAAGGCCATTTACCATGTTTCAAATTGTTCATATTTATTTGGAGGTCTCCGAAGGACAGCTTAATCTTACAGCGTTGTTATTTCAAATAGAAAAAGATGTTTAGTGTTATTTGGAGAGAGACCCTTAGCGTACAGACTGAAAAAGGGGAGAACTGCTGCAACAGATGCTTTGACAAGAGCTTGGAATGAAAAATAACAAAACCTCTGCAGAGAATTTCCCATTAATTTAATTTATTTGTGAGCACTTTTTCAGAATAATAATTAAATTATCTCATGTTCGCTTACATTAAAAAGCGATCATCTGTAACAGTTCATTACTAGAAAAAAAAGGAGGGGGAATAGGCCAATATTTTAAACTAACACCACAGGAAAAAAACAACTACAAACATCAAAGGAATGCCATGATGTTTGACAGTTTCCTATGAAATAAGCTGTTTCATCTCTTAGTAAAGCTGGCGACAGAAATTCCAGCATTTTCAGTGCACGTTTATTTGTTAGACCTCTAGTCATCTGTTTTTCAGGGTGTTTCAATAACCAGAATATCCAAAAATTCAAGTCTTGTGACACAGGAATGCATGTTCAGTACCACCAACAAAAGCAGCCACATTTTCCTGTGGCACATTACATTCAGTTAGTTCATCCACGACTTTCCTGCAGTCTTCAGTGGGTGGAGAACACCACGTATAACCGAGATACCATTGAGCAAAATGAGGTTTTATCTATCTGCTTTATTTCACCTAGAAATGTCAGCACAGCACATTATATTGCCTGTAATTTTAAAAGATAACCAAGACAATAGTTCCATTGTTATTTTTTTTCTCAAAATGGTAGAATACATTTTCTTAAAAAGGTCTGCAAACATATTTACAAAAGTGTGAAAGCAATAAATGCAGGATTTTATGTTTTTACTGAACTTCCAAAGACTTCCTGATAGTCTAATTTTGTTGGAAGTCTGGTCCAAGGATGATAAAAAATTAAATATCACACTCGGATTTGCTTTCTTGTAGGCTACCCTGGAAAAGAAATCAAACAGATAAATCTTTTTAAAAGAACAAACATATTCCATGAAGTGTAATGATGATATTCCAAACCTATTTCCTATATTTTTATTTTGTTTCAGCTTTAAACCATCTCTTGGTCTTTCTTAATGCCGTCTTAAAACGTGGGACACCATCTTACTTTTGGAAAGCCGGCTGCTGTAATGTAATTATAAAGTAGCCACTAAAATATCAGTCACAGTATCTGCATCACAGGAATGGATGCTCTATTTTTCAAACAGGAGTGATAAAATTTGAGCTGTTGCCTTCGTTTCCACATTTTAAATACTGTTGGCTGACAGAAATAAAGTGTAGTGTCATGCTTGGTTTACCTAAATCATTTATTTTGTAACTAATAAAAGTAAACAATTACCAGATACTGTATATATAGAGATATATAGATATATGGCCACAAATAAACTATAGTAGAAAGTTATTTTGGTTTTGATAAAGTTAAGAAAAGCACATAAAATCATATTTCATGAATATCTTGTTTTATGGCCATCAATATTTTTGTATTTTTTTTTGTTTTGTTTCATCAACATAGCAAAATACAATCTTCCTATTAAACAATAATTATCAGATGGCAGACAATTCTTTTTATTGGTTTACATTGGCAGGTCACAGTCTAAAAGCACAACCACATCAGGCAGAAATTGCACACAGACCACCCTGGATTTTGAAGACTATTTTTTATGCTTCTACTGAAAGAGCTTAATTTAAAACTGGGGACTGTAAAAAGCACTAATTAAATATATGGAATTTTTTTTTTAATAGCTAAAGAAAATGACTTTATTTTGCTTTCAGCTTCACTTTTAACATTTGCTCTTGGTGTTAGCAAACACATTTTGAAACTCCTAGCAATCATTTATAGAAGTTCAACCACCCAAGTAAAACCCAGGTGATTTACTTTCCATCGCGGAATACTGCAGATTTATTTCCATTAGGCCTGTTGCTTGCTCTTCTTCTGATGTTGATATTTGCATTTTTACCTTATTCCCAAAAACCAGGGGAAATTGGCGGGTAATACTATGACATCATAGTCAGTACAACATCAGTATTTCTGTAAGAAATGGTGGTAGGTGGGACTGCCCACAAATATGCAGTTGTGTTAGTTGTAGAAGGCATGTTCATGTCTTCAAAAGCCAGACTGGTCTTAAGATATTACTCTTTATTTGAGACAGTTACCATTACTTCATTAAAAAATGACAAAACAGCAATAAACATTTTAGCTCTTTAATGAGCAAAGATCAGGTCTCTTAGCATTGGACTAATATTCGTTATCCAGATTATCTTTATTTCACTCGGTGACCAGTAATATGGCCAAGAAGTACAAAGTAATTTTCCATCAAGTAGTATACAATTTTTGTGTGTAATAAGCTTTCATTCTTGAAAAAGAGTAACTGAAAAGAAATGTTTCTGTTACTGCAGTTAGTTTGTCAGAGAAAGTTCTTCGCATTATCTTACAAACTATCAAAATTGCTAGTAATTTGAAAAAATGTAAAAAAAAATCACGTAACTTTAGTCTAATAGAAATATAGTACAGGTAAGAGAGAAAGTATTTATCAGGGATGTGCTCTTAAGTCCATCTCAATTATTTTTTTTATATAAATGTACATCTGATTACATATACAAACATTTTTAAAGGAATATAATTACTGGAAAGCAACAGGGGGATGAAAAATTTCTTGTGATTTTAGAACGTTCATTTCAAATCACACAACATATGTAGGTAGGATTTAAAATTTCCAGTTGCTGGCTCTCTCCCCGTTCTTACATACCCTCTTCCTCTACAGTGTTGCCATCTGGTCTCAAGAATTCGTTTGAATGGCAAAGCTAACATATAGCAGAAAGGGAATTAAGTTTATATTGAAGTATTATAAGTAAACTTTGTAACATGCAACATGAGTTTAAACAACAAACTGAAAGGTGTAATCAGAATGGTAATATCGGGACATTTTTATATTGCAAAGTATCACTGCAATTCAATTTTTGGACACACTTTACCTTACCAATTTGAACTAAATAGATTGTAACTAAATCACAGTAAATTATACATCCTTCATCAGAGGAGATTCTGTTAAAGTTATAGTTATGTTAAAGTTAGAAATTATGTAGGTGGTAAGGAAAAAGAACATTAATCATACAGATTTTTTTTTTGTCTGGGATGCATATCAGCGAGGGTTCGCCGCTGTACACCTAGAATGCCATAAATACCTTTAAGAACTGTTGCAATTCCTTCTGTTTCTGAAGCTACCATGAAATATTTTTTTACTGTAATTACTTTTGTCCCTTTAAAAAAACTTCTTTAGGTTGTGCCAATTGATGGAGAAAGCTTGTATTAAAAACTCCAATGGGATGAGAAGAATTTTAATTACGGCTTAATCAGCAGCACAGCCACCAAGCATATAAATTATCATGCACATCGTGCTAAAAATATCCATTTTTCCTTTATTCCCACAACTTTTATACTGACAGCACTTATGTGATAATGTTATACCTGCCAGGCTGTAAAACTTCTTTGACTGGCAGATTTCAGCATGAGCCCCTTTCTAAGGCCTTAACAGCATTGGTGCTTTGTGTACTTATTCAAATATGTAAATATGGTTTACCCAAGAAAACAGGTCCAAATAAAAAGTGGTGAAAATTATCTGACATTCCATTAGTGTGTCCCTTGTGCATATTTATAGGTTTTTAAAATTTTCAGTCATAGTTCTTTCCTGTTTGTGTTGCACATGCCTAATTCCATTATGTAACTTAAATCTTCAAAAAATTAATACTTGAATGTGAATGAAAAAGTATCATTCAGGACAACTGCTTCAAGCAATTGCAAACAGTTGGGTTTTTTGTTTTGTTTTTTCTTTTGTTTGTTTCTTAAGTTCATTTGATATATGTACAATTCATTTTTTCCAAAACCCCAGAAGTTCTTGATATGTATATTCACATAATATTCTTCCATATTTAAATAGTAAGAGTCTTGTAGGTTGAAAGCCAAGTAATCTTCAGTAATATCGCCTGCTGTAATCCATCAAAAAATAAAGTTTGTTTCATCTTGTCTGGCTATACCCTGGTTGTTGAGTGTGAATGGGGGTGGGGATGAGGATGGGGCAGAGTATTGTTCTGTCCGCCAGTAAATGTGTTGAATGTGTGTAGGGGTTGAATCCCTGGTATAGTGTTGGGGATCATTGTGATGGTGTTGGGTGTCATTAAAGGAATATCATCAGGAGACCTTCTCATAGCTAGAGTGTAGTCCGGGGGACAGGCGGTCCTAAGAACCACCTCGTGTGGATGGATGGACTCACATTCATGATCCAAGTCAGTGTGCTTCATTTGGAGGGACATTATCTCCTCTTCTTGTGCATGGGTAAGATCATTGGTAGTAGTACGTTGTGGGCTACATCTCCTATGAACATCATGTCTCCGCTTGTCTTTTTTGTAGTACAATGCTGCAAAGGCCAAAATGTTCAGGAATAGCAAAGATGCACCAACTGCAATAGTAACGCTCAATTCCGTTGAATAGTCCCTTTGATCCACTGAAAACGGGCTTGGTTGTTGTTTGGGATCATCTTGTTTGGCTGTAGGAAAGGCTGAAGTAACAGAAACAGAATTTTTCCTTGTTGGTCTGAAAGTATTATCAGTTGATGGCACTTTAGTTGTGGTAGAGGTATACTGTGAAATGTCGTTAAGATTGTGCAGATGAGGTACCAGTTCCAACCAAAGGTTCACTTTATTGGCCCTATAATGTTCTTTAACTCGTGGTTTTAATCCAATGTGAAGATACAGTTGGTCTTTCTGAGAATATCTGGTCCATGCTACTTCTTCGAAACGATTTGGTTTTGTATGGATGAATTTTGTATCTTGCGGCACTGGTTGATTTGGGTCACTAAGGAAAAAAAAAGAAATATCATAATTAAGATTTCATACTTAATGTTTAAGTCTGTCTTTGGACAGAGCAAAATGCTGTTTCCTAAAATTAGAGGCCTAAATGTCCTATTTTACATAGACTTCAGTTGCCAAGATGTTTGTATCTCTCACACTGAAATATTTTGCTGCTGAGGACAGACTGCCAGCAACGTGGTAACGCAGACAAATGTCTCCGAGAGACCAGTGTGAGAAGACATTAAGCTTTGCTTTTCTTTTATAGTGACATAAAGCTCATAAAGCTCTGCATTTCAGTTCCTGTGCAGTATCCACAGCCTTCCAGAGGTGAAAGACCATGGCAGGGCATAACTCAGTAGAACACACTGTGACTTGACTCCAATGGCTGAAGACAGAAAAGTGTTTTGAACTAACAGTGAGAGAAAACTTAATGAAAATTTAAAAACTTTTCAAGTTTCAAGTCACATATTTTGTGGTCAGAAGTGTCAATTTAAAACAAAATGCACTATTAAAACAAGCTGTACTCTATCTGATGCAACGTTTACATAATATTTTGTCTCGTGGGATGAAAATATTATCAGTGTTGTGAAGTCAGTTACTAATTTCTAACTATACACATATGTTAAATGTTTAGTTTTGCACTTCTCTGGGAACCCTGAATTCTATTTGTGCACAAAGTATTTTCTTCATTTCTTCATGCAGAATGTTCGCAAAGATTTTTTTTTCCTCTTTTTGCTAGAATGTGTAAGTGAGCTGAGGGACATTACAACAAACATAAATACACAACCCAGTTTGTACTCTCAACCTACAAGTCCAGCGGACTTCTCAAGCGAGATAACCAAGGGAAAACGCCACAACCAT
>NW_010422528.1:39371-40193 GCF_000710305.1 Buceros rhinoceros silvestris
AAGAGCCCCCACCATTATATCCTGAGTTTATATACAAGACTATTCACTTTCTGGTACTCACCCAGTTTTTGCAAAGTTTGTCCAGTACGTCATCACTACTGCACTTAGCATGACATCATTTTTGGAGAAATTACAAGGAAATAATTCAGTAGGACCAATCATGGGGATTCCTAGCACGTAAGGAACCTCATCTCCATGGGCTGCATCTGCCCATGCAGGTACCTGATCTGTCTGGCAATGATGGTAGAAGGCATAGAAATACGTAGGCGATCCAAAATTTGAGTGAAGATCTGCTGTAGCCACTGCTGGTGCAACCCACTGATGATCAGTAAACAAAGCCAGCAGTGTTTTTCTTCTGGTCTCAGGATTGTGTCGATCTGCCCAGTCCGTGTACATAAATTTAATGGTTTCCCTCAATATATCTTTGCCTTCAGGGTATCCGTATAAGTTATCGACAAAATTAGAAACTGCAAAGTCAAAGTCGCTAGCTGATATGCCATCTTCGCTATCCACAATATTTTCAACAAATTTTAACCCTTCCCCTTGGTTAACTCCCAACATGATGTCATAATTGAGGAATTCTCCTTGTTCCATCAGTATCTGAGGATCATCTGGTATCACATCACCATCAATTACTGGTCCAAAGGCTATATGGTATCTTGCTGGTTGAATGTCCTGGTCGACAAGTTCTCTATAAGGCTTCTTCTGTAGACATTCTACCAATTCTACGGTGTCTGACATGTTGCAACCAACTTTTGTAGCCAACATCCTGGCGTATTTTGCAGGCTGAAAACTAACTGCCCAGCTGGAGAGAGCGGTTAC
>NW_010422528.1:40266-50745 GCF_000710305.1 Buceros rhinoceros silvestris
GAGAGCGGGTCCGCTTTGAGCTATCGCTCTTTGAAAAAGTCCTGTGGGGAGAAATATTTAAAAACTACTGAAGCGACCTTGAAGCAGCTACATACTTGAAAGAAAAACTTTAACAGAAGAGATACTTGAATCTTAACAGTACTTAAATACACAAGGTGGTAAGATCTGACTGTCATTGTACCTACAGGTAATGTACACAAAAGAAATGCAATATGCACAGAAACTGAAGCAAGTGATTCTACCGCAACATAGTCCAGCTGAGGAACAGATTTTCAAAAGAAACTCAAGGAAAAAAAAAGAGAATTGCCTTACTTTATGTAGGATAATTCTATGAAAGAAATTCCTAAAGTTAAAGCAGTTTATAGGTTGGAGGAAAAGCCAACAAGTCTCTGAGGGGGACTGATTTCTGTATATTTTTCAAGCCATCAGCAGCAAGTGTGCATAAAGCAATGTGTTAAATAAACCTAATATACCACCTTTTTATGTTTTGTTTGGGATTAAATTGGTTTCAGAGGTGCGGTGCGTTTGATGCCATATGATGGCAAAAGTTTATATTCTGAGGTACTAGATCAGAAGCTACTAGGCAGCTATGAAATTTATAAGTGTCTAAGAGTCGAGGTCCTTTCTTGTAAGGAGTTTTTTAAATGAAGGTTTACAGTGGTCACACTCACAGAAAAAGGGAAATTATGTATTTTACACTATTTAGCTTCATAATTCAAAGATTTAAACATATGTTCAGGTATTCATTTAGGGAGGAGAGAATATGATCTGGCACTGCAACTTGTAGCAAGTCCCAAAAGACTTCAGTGCAATTAATTTGAAGTTATGTTATTTAACTATCACTCTGGACCAGGAATTCTACTCATAGAAAGAACAGAATACATTTAAATGTAAGCATTTCTGAGCATATTATGGATGAAAGCCTCATGCCCTTACAATCAATGAATCAATCACAATTTTTTGCTATTGACTTTGATGCAATCAAAACTCCACCCTCGCTCCGATACTTCCTGTGCTCCCTTTGTGTTGGGGCTTTGCCTTTCCCCACTCCGTTTGGAAGTAGTTCAGGTTCTGAAAGAGATTTTGAGTCTGAACCGTGCACAAAATAAATCTTATTTCTAATGTCAGAGACTTACGCTGTGTTCAGGTAACTGTGATCTTTCAGGGTTTTTGCATTTTTGTGGAAGTGCAGCCAGTTCATTTCAGTAGCACATCTTTTTGCACTAATTACTGGAAAATATTTTATACGGACTCTATCTCCTATAGCTCACTGTGGGTAACACAAAACAGTCTATAGCATACAAAAGTTGTGCTGAGTTAAGATATACGGCTCAGAATTTAGTTTTACTTATGCTGATAGGCACCTGGAGTAATCCCATTGACTTTGGTAGAGTTGCTTAGGGACTGGAAATGACATCTGGCCTCGCTCGATGAATTTTGCCATGAATGTATCTTTGGTCCAATGCTTGATGAATAGCTGGGTACTCCCACTAGAAGAACTGAATTAAGGTGTTCAGCTTACCACAGAATTTTATGCCAATAATGCAAAAGATGTCTTTCACTTTGATAAGCAACATATTTCTATAGATTAAAAAAAATTCCATACTCTCTAAATCAAGTCAGAGACATGTCTTTACAGACTCTGTCGCAGTACCAGACTCTGTACACTCAGAAGGTAGTTGGAATCAGTTGCTGGCAGGAAATATTTTACAAGCTTCTGAGGAATTTTTAAATCATTCTAGACTGTATTAGGTCCAAATCCAAAAGTCTTAAAATCAGATAGGTGTAGGAGCTGAAATATGTAAACTCAAGCCTCTCCTTAAATTTATGAGAAGTCATATCCAAGATATTATTTTCTTGTAAGACATAAGTAAAAAAATATGAAATAACTTGAGCTATAAAGCAGGTAAAGCTATATTTATTTGCATGTTTCCAAGGTCAGCTGTTGAGCTAGTATAAATCAGCTTCAAGTCAGTGGAATTACTGCAGAGGATCCAAGCATTGTAATAAATGTAACTAAATGACAAAAACAAATGTTCACAAAGATGTAGTTCATGATACTTCATAATGTTTCCTTTTCTGTATATTGTGTAAATCTATTTTTATTGCTTTATTAAACACTTCTGAATACAGACAGAAAGTGTAAGCTACGTATTAAGAAAAAGCTGATAGAAATATTATGCCTTGCAAAGTATTACATAAATGTTAAGTGTTGGATGAAGTAAAAGTGCTCAAGTCCTCTGGCCAAAAAGTTATCTTAGAAATGAAACTAAACATCCCTCTTTCTGCTGAATAATGCTTACAGAAATATTCCATAGTATTCCCTGATCTAGTGGAAAGTGTCCCTGCCCATGGAACTACATGATCTTTAAGGTTCCTTCCAACCCAAATCGTTCTGTGATTCCATGATATTCTTCCTCTCAAACCATTTGGTGAAAAATGAACAACAGTATGAAAAATTGTTTTCATTCTGTCACACAATTCATGACAGAAACTGCTACCACACTGGATGGAGAACTACACTTTTATCCGAAAATGTGTATGACTATTATAGCTTATGGGCTTCAGACTGATGGAAAGATGATTTAAATGTTCAATAGGACTGTATCACTTAGTGACTCCTATTCAATGTCTCATCAAGGTTAATAATAGTAATAATAATAATTTGCATATATTAATCTACATTTTCAGAGCACTTCCTAAGATGGGTGCTGTTCTGGCCACTTGCAGGTGGACAGCTGTGAACAACATCATCTTGAAATATGCTGAATGCTTCCTCTCACCTACAAAGAGATGCAAAGAGAGTATCTGAACTGACAGCTTATTAAAGAGGCTAGTTAATAATGTGAAAGAAAAGTCTTTTTGAAAATGCTAAGATATTTGAAAATGTTTGAAAACTTGAAATAACTTTCCTTATTTGAAGCTGAACAATTTTTATTCTAACACTTTTTTTAATGGCAGGTCTAACCATCTCCAAAGGAAACCTACCACACGTGGGGGTGTGGCACATTGCTCTGTTTAATCCAAATTTCAGTAAAGCATGTTTTTCTTTCTTATAAAAGAAATCCTCAAAAATTTACTTTTACAATTGGATTTTAAGCCATAAACCCTCTCCGGTCTCCTCTTGAATCCTTTGTTCTCTATGTTGGCAAACTACTGCCTCATTCCCCAAACGAGTTCTGCTCCTGGCAGAATTCTGGCCATGTGTTAGAACATGACAGGGTTAAATTTGCTGGTCAGAGGCAACACATGACTGTCCAGATATTGCAAATGTGGCATTTCACATTAAGGTCATATTACATCAGGAAGATCAAGATTAAGATCAAGTAAGAGTTAGGGGAGCATAAACCAGGTCTTCTCATTGAACCTTAAAATAAATCCTCTATGACAAAAGTTATTTTAGTGAGTTCTGATGAAAAAAGATGGTGCAGTGTGACCCTCAGCTTGCAGTGTGATGAGGTAATGCTTACATTTTGTTCTTATAGGCCAGGTTATATATATGTCCTATTTAACTGCAGGTAGTTATGAGGGGAAAAAATACATTAAAATCAAATTGTGGAAATACACATAAATTTAAACCACAGTCTGTTTTCCACTAGACTTTTCTAGTAAAAGCTATAATTTTCTCTCATTTAGAATAGTGTAAAGGCCTGTTGTAAGGAATCCATCACTTCTGTTGACATCAGTGGGCTCTGCATCATGACTTTGGGTACATGCAGATCTTTTTAACGTCACTGCAATAATATTTTTATGACTGGCCAATTAGTCCCCCATGGAGAAACAGCAAAATAAATTAGTGGAGGATTGTGTGCACCGGGCACAGTGTGATGTCCCTAGTGAAACTAAACAATACAGATAAAAAAGTGTGAAAACAGTGAGGCAAAATTCATGTGATCATTAAGCAATAGCCATGCAAATGATAGAAACTGTGCAGAACCACAGTGCAAAAATCATAGGGAAAAAACATGGGTGCCTCAAACAGCATGTTTTTAATTTCCTGCCGTCTGCCTCAACTAGAGAGAAAAGGTGTTAGTTATGAAATAGGAAAAAACATATAGAAGAAAATCCATTTGCAACTTGGATGCTTTGACAATTTTGGATCATGCATGCAAAACATTCAACCATTCTTTTATTAGATGACAGCAAGTGAAGTTCATGCAGTTTCAGACAAAAGATTTCTGCACTAGGTACTTGTTTCCTTCACATAAAATAATAGTTTTATGCATTCAGCTGTTAGCCCGAAAAGAGAAACTGTGTAATTTTAGTTTTCTTTAAATTCTGCTCCTCATGAGAAACTAAACATGCCTTTCATGACTGTCTGAATATAGACGACCTCATCTACTGTGAGCATGACTGACTGGTTTTCCAAAAAGGACACCCTTAGGTAGGAAAGAAAAGAGACAAAAATGATGCACGGAGAAAATGCTGTTCAGAAGTCTGGTATAAAGCGTTTCTACAAAGCTCCATAGGAGAAAGAAGAAAGTGACCCAAAATTTTAACATGCACAGAAGAGCTGAGGGAGAAGGCAGCTTGTACAGCCTTTAAAAAGTTTGCTTAATATTGAGCTGAACTCAACAGTTCCTAGGAACAAAGGGAATACTACAGAGTATCACATAGTACTAATGGTGGTGGCATGCAGACACCAAAATTGTCAAAATTTGCAACCTGCATAATACCTTTGGTTGAATTGCTCCAACGGTTACCTTCAGAATAATGGGATAAAGTCAAGAGATTGACGCATGAACCGCCTGCACCAGATCCAAAAACAGTTATTCTTAATGGGTCACCACCAAAGAACCCAATATTTTCACTAGTCCATCGCAAAGCTTGAATTAGATCAAGGAGGCCATAGTTTCCTTTTGCTGCTTGGTCCCCAGTGCTCAAAAATCCTGTGAAGGTAAATGACAAAAGAAAGGGTTAGCAAGTGCTCTTCTGAGTAACCCTGCTGCAATCTTCTAAGTAAGATTTCAAAAGTATATGCCATTACACATCACACAACTGCATAATTTTCCATATTCTCTGGACAACGATTTGCAATTTTGCAAAACAAATCGTTTGGGCTCCGCTCTTTTGGCCATGATACGTTCATGTAGGGAAGATAAAGATATATCCCAGGCAAAAACAGTCTTAGCAGATCCCGACGTGTTACTTCCAAAGACTTTGTGTTGGTTGTACTAAGAGTAAAGGTTCAGCAAACAGATACTTGCAGTCATTTTGTACGTGATTTGATCAGTTGTTTATCGCACTTCCGTACTTAGATGCAGCCATGAGCATTGCACATGCCTGAGATGCAACAGGCTACACTTCTCTGTAAACTGACTGACTGATTCTGTCCTGGCAACACACTCCCTGTTCCCTTTTTCTCCCCACAAAAATGCAGCTATGTCACAGGACAAACCAGGTTGAACAATGCAAGCAGCTCTCAACTCCCTGAGCTCCATCCCGTAGTCATTAACCTGAGTTAATTGAATTTACATTAAATGGATAAAGACAGTTTAAGCCGTTTCCACGACCCCTTTAAATCAAAAAGATAAGAGCTCAGGGGTAAGCTGGAGAGCACAAGAGTTGCTCCTTTTTCTTCTAACTGGAAGAAAAACAGCAGAACGTATCAGGTGCAGGAACAACTGTTTTACGCTTTACTCCCAGCAGTACCCTCATGTTTAGTATCTCTGTTACTCTTGTCATTAGACTCTGAAAGGTGGACAATAAAAACTCTGGAGAAAGTCTCTGTTGATAAAAGACGTTGCTCTGCTTTTGGATCCCATTTGTTGACATTTGCAATTTTCTCAGCTTCATAAACATAAGTTTAAATAATACCAGCATTATGAAATAGCCCAGAAATTCCATTTGCATGTCAAACTGATTTAATGCTCACTAAACTGACAGTGTAACTGTTTTTCAGTACATGCTTTGTAAAGAAATACAACCATTACAACAATTATTTCCACATTAATTAGATATTAGTGGGTCTTCTAGTCTCGTCAAAGTTCCACAGATTTAACTTTCCTGAGTGCAGACAGCCTACTCAAAAGAAGTTTACAGTAGTTTTTCAGACAAATGGCTCTCAAAGGAGTCCTACTGTTTCATGATGACAATAAAAGCAGCTTTTGAGACATTTCTAAGAAAGACACATGTACATATACATATATAAAGTCAGGATTAAACAAGAATACAGATAGGTGCATGTGTGTATCTGTGTTCCTGCATATAATGAACATGTTGCTTATTATTATTTTTCTGATTTGGCTTTAAATGGCACAATTACATTTGGTTTTCTGTTGCACATGTAAACATTTATAGCAACAGACCTCCTTTGCCGTAAACTGCACTGGGAGCTAATTGGCCTCACTGCCTCCGTAGTTGAGCTATGCTCCATTTAGGGTGAGCAGCTTTGTTTGGATAGGTCAATCCTGATTTTTGTTACCATGGAGAGGGAACAGGAAAGTGGCATAAGGTGCCAGGCCAGCAATTCTCCCACTTCCAGACCTAATGTACCAAGTCTAATGGGCATACTTCATTCACTGTAGCCATAGGAAATTGTTGCTCTGATACTAGACTTTAAAATAACCACTATTCTACAGCTAAAGCCTGCCAAATTTATTACTTAACTGAATAAAAAAGTGAAGGAGCACCACTACCATAGAAGAAAATACCACCCAGAAAGGAAGTAATAAAAATAATTAATCAGTTCTCATTTTACTATTACAGCTCAGTACTGAGTTGAGATGACTATGATGTTATTTTACTCTGCTTCACACTCTCTCGTTTTCTTCTGTGTAGGCAGAGGGGCTGGTGTGACAGGATGGCCCCAGTATAAACCCTCCTGCATAGAAGCATTCATTCCTGTCTTCATGCTCCTGTAAAACACTGTCGCCCATAAACAGTTTTTCAGGACAGAGAGATGACTCTGAATCTACGATAGCAAATCTAATGAAAGCTTCCTAACCAGTCTTACAGCCTTTGTCAGCCTGCTTGGAGTTGAGGGATGGCACCAGTGACTGTAACAAAATTAACGTGTAGGAATTCATGGGAACTACAGCATCCTGTGGCTGCATGTGCTGCAAAAGTCTTCCCCTCTCTTTGCATAAGCATATGACTGAGGATAATAAGTGACAAATCAGTTCATCATATTAAGCACATAAGTGACTGCACTGATCTAAGGAATTAGAGGAAGGATTGACAGTGGCAGTCCTTGAAACACAGGCTCCAATGAGACGAGAGCAGCTACAGCAGTTACCCAAACTGTGCCCTAATCCAATCGCTCTTTGCTTTTTTGCCTTTCCCTGGATTGCAGATGCTCTGAGCCTGGACAGAATCTGCTCTTAACAGAGCTGCAATGTTAGTTCAAAAAGATCCTGTAGATTTCTCAAAAGGCATTTCTTAGGAAAATAGATGGCAGGGTTATAGCTGAGATACAGTGATTGCCCTTAAGGAAAACAAAGCTAACACTCGAACTTGCTGAAAGAGTTGTTTTCTGAACTCTGTATAACATGCAGCAAAGTGAGGAGCAAGTTAAGTCTTTGCCTGGAAAAACAACAGGTTGAAATTATAGGTAAAGCCTTAGGGCAATCCCTTGCTGTTAAATGAGTTCGCATCAAGCCCCAAAGTTTGATGAGGAAATGGGAAATCCTTGGGAAACTATAATTATACTATTTTTAGGGAATCTTTGCAAAAAGGATCTTTAGAGAAAAAGAAGGAGTGTCTCCCGTTGCTAAAAGCAGACATCAGGAACCTTGCATTCAGTTCAGGAAATGTGCCAGAAGGGGGAGCTTTCAGTTTATTAAAAAAA
This sequence comes from Buceros rhinoceros silvestris, assembly GCF_000710305.1. NCBI lineage: Eukaryota > Metazoa > Chordata > Aves > Bucerotiformes > Bucerotidae > Buceros > Buceros rhinoceros. The sequence continues at coordinate 48,056 of NW_010422528.1, forward strand.
AAAAAAAAAAAAAAGTAAGAAAGAAAAAAGAAAAAAAGAAGAAAAAAGGGAAATATTAGTAATCTTCTTCTCATTTATCTATATTAGACAAATTATGACTTGTGTCCAGAGCAACAGCTCCAATGCAAAAGAAGTATCTCACGCATCCTCAGCAAGAACCACACTGGCTGACTTCCACATCTACACAAGATGGATGATTATTAGTGTTGACTTTCATGACACGAAACATTTCTACCTCATTTTTCAGAAGCATAAGATGCCTGTTAATATCACCACCTGTTCCTGTTCATGCCTTTTTTCTTGTACGCAGAAGTATCAGCCGGGCTAAAAAGCATTCAGATTGCCGTGAAATCAGAGATAGGACTGATAAAACAGATGAGGTTTTTCTTTCCACTTTGTCGTCTTTTTTTCTGGCAAGGAGTGCCTTAATACGGATAAGCTCATCTAAACACCCCTAGAGAAAGGCTTTAACACACAGCATCACACCCAGTCTGCAGGTCTGTGGGTGCGAGTACTTATTCCTATTTATCACTGCGATAAAATAGAGATGGGAACAGTATGTCTTGTCTTTCTCCCAAGAGGCACTTTCAGTGTGTAATGAACATAGATACCACACAGCTCTGTGCATTTCTGACGTGATCACTGCACTCGCTAGATATTCAGTTAGTGATTTTGACACAGAGGGGAACATGCTCTCGCTGCAAAGGGCTTGTGTTTTCTGAAGGCTTGTCTGGTTTTAAACTGTATCTCCCAGTCTATTAAAACACATTATCCCTTACTGCAAATGCTCTTATTATTATTCTTGGATTGTCATCTCACCAAGAATGCTGCTATCATATGCCACCACCTTTTGCTCCTGTAAAAAAGGGTGAAGCAAATTATTCCTTATTTCAGTTATTCCAGGAAGACATTTGCAAAAAACCTTATATTTGCATTATTCTCTGAAAAGGTCAGATTGAGCTAATTTTGTTCCATAATTAAGTCCTTCTACTGGAAATATTCCAATCATCAGCTGAACAATTGCTATTTTATATTCTGAATGGAGAGGTTATCTCTTCTTTTATCACCTCCAAAGGAGCAGACTCTAATAGAATTATGGAATTGAGGATGTGGTCTTTTGTGAGTGTAAGAAAGAGATTTATTAAGCTCATTTGGACCATTTCTCTGTTATGTCTCCGTTAGACAAATAGGCAGAGTATGCCACAACCAGGCCCTGTATTTTGTGTTAAGATAAATTTTAATGCTTTATAGGCTTATCTGCCTGGGTAATGATTTCTGCTTGCCATTCAGATAAATCTTTTTCTAATATGATTCCAGCATTTTTGAAGAGTTAACAAAATAATAGAGTCAGGAAATCTAAACTGTTTTGTTGAAAACCTGATAGATTGATTTATTTTAAGCTCTGGCCTAATTTGAACATTCAAATTAATGCAGAAGGGAAGGACAAGACAGAACTTTTCCTAATATAAGGGACTGCTACAACCTGGTGACACAGTGAAAGACTAAGCGCAAGCTGGTGGGCATGAATGTGCCAGTTCACATCACAGAGAACCAAACCTTCCCTCTGATGAGTTCTGTCCATCCGAGTGTTTCACAACCCAGCAACCTTTGTGCTGGATGAAAGTGAGGGGCAGAATGTCTTGTTGGTCAAAAAAAAAAAAAAAAAAAAAAAAAAAAAAAAAAAAAAATCTGCCTGCGAGAAAATACACAGCAACAAATGCTACTCTAAAAATAAACCACGAGAGCTTATAAAAACTGGCCTGATGTGCTTAAAGGGATGTTTCAACGAGTTGTGTTACTGAAGGCAGTAACACTTAAGACTTCAATATTACCCACCTCTTTAGGCATGTGTTATAGTAATTTAGCTGTTTCCAGTTACAATTCCCCATGCAGTCAAATGTCATCTTTTATTTTTGTAAAAGCCAGTGTTAAATGGCACAAGTATAAATGCATCAATGCATGGTGGAAGAATACAGGCCATATTTTGAGGGAAGAATTTGTATTCCCTCTGGATTGCATGCTCCTTGGTTAGGACTTTAGTTTGACACCCTCTATTAATATTGAATGGTAATTGCCAGGTACTGAAAATTTCCGTTGCCCACCATACCTACTCAGTTAGAAATGTGAGTAAGATAAGCAAATTTTAAGCAATATGGTTAAACTTAAAGAGCACATTTGTTTTCATCGTAGAGATCTCTCTTGAATTCACATCAGCTAACTAATCTGAATGAATTACGTGGGCAGCAGCGCTGTGAACATTAATGTATATGTGATATTCATGAAGCAGAGGATACTGCTCCTCACTTTGCTGACCCGCACATCCTAATATTAATAGCATATTTTAGTAATGGATAAGGGGTAAGGTGACTAAAAGGACCAGCAACTCAAATAAGGCAGCTGTAGGAGAATATTAACAATTCAGTGCAAGTAAAATATTTCCTTTGTAGAGATCTGCATTATACCTTCGCTCGAGAATCAGATAAGCAATCTGAAAATGCTGCTCCATCAGTTTTGTATCAAATTCATTTAATATAAAAAAGTAGTTGTACCATTAGCAAAGTACTCATCTGTTTCTGTATCTTTGTACCACGTAGGTATTACTAATAAGATTAATGATTTCAGAAGCGCAAGATTTTAGCTTGACTCCATGAGATACGCAAAGCATCACACTACATCATGATGCACTCTTT
>NW_010422528.1:50875-72774 GCF_000710305.1 Buceros rhinoceros silvestris
ACCTGAGACACTATGCTTATATACCAAATTTATTTTAATTTTATGTATAGAAAATAAATTAATGCCAGAATCTTTGCAGGTGAGCAAACTATACTTTTAAGCAATTAGAAGATACATGCTGCAAAATTTGTATTAGCAGATGTACGTTGTCAGGTTGGACGGGGCTCTAAGCAACATGGTCTAGTTGCAGATGTCCCTGCTCATTGCAGGGGGGTTGGACTAGATGACCTTTAAAGGTCCCTTCCAACCCAAAGCATTCTGTGATTCTGCACGTTATATGCATATATTTGCAAATTATTCACTTATCATGTGGTAAGGTTACGTGACTGATGACATAAATTGTTCAAAAACTTACTTATATTTTCTGATGTCATACCATATACTTTATAAATTAAGGACAAGTCTCTTCCATACAAACAGCCCGCACTGATTTTTTTCAGCCAACAGCTCTGGTTTGGGATGTGTTAGACTGGCATTTCTGAAGTGATGAAGTTGTGGCTACCAAAGAGCTGAAATGTGCCACTTGGACGCAATCCACAATGTATGAATTCAACACTGGTTGAAGTGACAGGGCAATGAGGAAGAGTTCTGATAGGAGGCCAGTTTAATTGCAAATATTTTAGAGCTGGGCAATTCATAGGGTTCTTTTGGTTTTTTTTTTTTTTTTTTAAACAAAGGCACTTGTAGAAGGAAAATCCATCCGTTCAATCTGGCTGGACTATATGGCTGACTTAAAACAAACAACTCAGAAACTGGACAGTTCTATGCGTAGTTGTTCCCACTATTCATATAACCTCGGGCACTTGGTAAAAAAGTAGGAAACAGCTCCACTCTTTTAACTGCCTTACCTGATTGTGTTACTGTACGAACAGTACCTCAAGGTTAAGTGTATGAACAATAAACCATGCTGTGAGGAGTGTGAAACAGCTGCAGTAATTCATTTACTTACCAAACGCTGAAGTGGTGCATCTGTGAGGCAGAATTGCTTAAAAATCACCACAGTACCAGCTTCACTGGCCGGTGCTATTGCCCCGACAGTTAGCCTGAACGGGAAATTCCCATTCGTTTCACCAAACAATTTACAGAACCGAATAGGTAAATAGAAGAACTGGTAACTATTCCTTTGGCTTTTTGAAGGTATACATGGAGAAAGGTGTGTGCTGATGTCTAAACTCTGATGCACTTTTTCAGCATTGCCATTTTACTGCTGGAATTTTTACCACTCTTCCCAGAGTATCAAATCCTTTGAATTAATATTAATGATGTGGCTGGAGCCTATGAAAAGGCCCTTCCTTGTGGCTCTTAGAAACAACGGAACTTTTCACTTCCTTGCATTTTACTTAATTTCTTTCCCCATGAGAGGCTAAAGGAACTGAACACCCCAAGTTACAGAAGTCCCTTACATCTGTCACTTGCCAGCGCTGATGCATTACGGCAAACTTCTAGTATGGAGGCAGATTGCAGTAGACTGAGCACTTTACTCACACCAGAGCCCTTTACTCCATTGTCAAAGAGGCCTTGGCACAACCTCACTGGGTTCAGTGCAGCCCCGAAGCAGGCTAACGTGTTCCAAAACACAGGTTCTCTTTCACAGGCTATATCAAAGTCCTTTAAATGATTTAAAAAAAAAAAAAGTCTAGATGAAGCCAGATGTCTTCCTATCCTGGAAAGATCATCCTCAGTCATTACAGAAGGAAGGAAGCTGGTTAGATTTACCGTATTTTTGGCAAGTATGTCATATATGTTGAAAAAGTCTGAGATTATAATTTCTAGAATTCTCTGAAGGCTGTGAAAAGAGGGTAACTCTCTTCACCTTTAAAGTCTCAGTAAAGAGATTGTAAGTGTCCTAGACTGCTTTCAAAAGCTTTATCTGCCTTTTCTTCATGCGGCCAATGGTTCATTTCCACTCTGTCACGTTGGGACAGTTGTGGGCAGTTTCAAATTCTGGGTATTTTCTCTGTGAGACATTCACGTATCAGTCCCTGTGACAATCCCGTGCTCACACATGCTACCATGACATGGAGCAGACCCACACAATGAAGAAGGTCGGGGTTTGTAAAGTACCGAGCTGGCCAGTTTCTCCACCTGCAGCATGGCGCAGCGCGGCGGTGTTTCTCCCCAGCTCTCCCAGCCCACATGTCAAGTGTGACTGGTTAGCGGGTCCCAGCTCCCGCAGTGTGTGGCGGACTTGTCAGATGCGGGGCAATGGTGAGAATACAAGTCAGATGTTTGTTACAGAGCTGTCAGCTGCAGAGACAAGTTTCACAGAAGCAATTCTCTAAGCCCGTGCGGTAGAGCTGGTATCAGGGTGGGAAGTGTAAACTCTGCAGGCAGCTCTTGCAGCCGAGGTTTTGGCTGCAGCGCAGAGAGCACAGATAAAGGGGGCTTCAGCCACCCTCTGCTTGTCGGACCTCTACTCAAGGACAACTTAGATGGTCCTAAATGATCACCCAAAAGATCAGCTCTATAGCAGATTATCACAGATGGTCTTTACTGAAGAGTCAAATGAAAGTCTGACAACAATCTCAGAGATACTTTGAAAGAGTTATATAAGCAATAGGGCTAGTCCACTCGAAGTGATCTTTAATACTGATTTCTGGGATAGGAGGAAAAAGAAAACAAGACCGCAAGTCTAGTCTCAGAAATAGAGCTGCAGAAACTAATTTTACAGGATATTAAGTGATACGTGCTGACACATATCAGCAAGTAGAGGTAAGCCTTATGAACTGATGAATGACATTTCGCATAGGTGGACGCAAAAGGCAGCTGGAGGGTGTTTGATTTGGTTGTTTCCTCTTCTTTAAAAAACAGAAAAAAGACGGGGTTTGCTATAGGAAAGAGCAGATATCTATGAATATTTTCATCCTGGAAAAAATAAGCAATTCTACTGTCACCAGAGAACATCTGCTTAAATGCCTTCCACAAGGTAAAAATCATAGTTGTTGGTACACGGCTGAGTCATGCCCTAGGGCGACACAACTTTTAGTTTGAAGTATTTTTAAGTGGCATACAAACTTTTCATGGGAAATGTGCAATGCCCTATTACTGAGTAATACATTAGTAATGCTCTTACGGACCACTGTTTTTGATAACAAAAATCAAAGTAAAATCAATAGTCTCTAAAGGACAGCATAGGCAAACCCAAATCTCATTATAGGATAAAATGTGGAATAATAAAAATCAGGCACATGCTGATCCTTTCAAATATACTCAGCCAAAGCCCAAATGATAAAGAAAGACTACATGAGAGAACAGCAAAGGCCAGAGCCAAAGCCATCACTTGACTCTCCTACTTGGCAGAAGAAAGCAGTGCCCCGAGGGAGAGATTCTTGTCTTCACCAGGATTGAGTACGCAGCTGTTCCAGTCCTACTTACTTCAAGTAGTGCAATATGCAAAATTAAGTAGTCCACAGCACTTTGCATCAAATAGCTGCTCTTTACTACAGTCTTTCAGCAACTCCATTTCCAGTGGCGAGATCAGAAACAAGGCACTAAGATATTCATGTCTTCCGTGCAATATACCATGACTTTTAACTTTAGACAATACAATTAAAGGCAGCAGCTACAAGCCTGGAAAACATGTTACAGTGGAGAGCTAACAAATATCAATGTTCTTGATGCGCAATGCTTTCAAAATCAAAATTGAGCCCATAAAGTAGTCTGCTTTCCATTTTCTTTCAAGATTTGAGAATTCATTATCTCAAGATAGCCCAGATGGTACTTGAAGATCTTTCTCCCCAACATATCTGAGAAATTTTTGCTATATAATGAGCTGTGTAATACGTGTAGCTACTTAGAATTACATGTACTTCAGATTCAGCTTTAAAAGCATCTTTTAGGTAATATATTTTAATTGACTGTTACACGCCAGAAAGCACTTTTTCTAACTTAGTCCTGGAAATGGTCTTTGCTTAATAATGGTGACTCTGGTTGTATATTCGTACACAGTTTTCCAGAATTTTGAATATGTATGTGGATGAGAGAAAGGATGGGTTTAATTTCACCAGAAGGGAAAACTAGTATTTTAGACATTAAAAAAAAAAATCATAATTATGAATTCCATTGAGAAGGACAGCACCATCATTTTTGATACTTCTTCACAGCGTTGAGATTTGCAATGAGGGTCCAATCAATGGTAATATATCTACTACAAGCTGATGAAATGGAAGTCAGAAATCTTTATGTTAAACTGTATATGCAAATCACTAGTTAGAAGCCTAGCAGCTATCTGAAAGTGCAATCTTTCAATCAGAACACAAAAATTATGGTGCTAATTCGTGGTGAACTCGAAACTCCTTATTTGAAAATACACAGAAAAGATTAACCATTGGTCCAATTTACCAAGAAGTGCGTTCAGTATGTCATCACTTGCATTTCTAAATCAGAACTGGAGGCTTTCTAAGAATATGTCACTGGTCAGGTTAGATTTAATTCAGGGAATTTTTAAGAACAGTAAAACACAGGTAGAGTTCATACCGGATCATCACAAAAATGCCTTCTTGCTTTTGAATGTGTGAGCTAAACAACATGTGAGACTTAAATAATCAAGATCTGACTTCTGTAGCCTGATCAGTGCAGAAAGACCCTTTAAATGTACTGGGAATTTAAATAAATTTTTAGAAAGCCTGAGAAATAAAGCTTTTCTATCTTCCTACTCTCTCTCTTCCTCTCCACGTCCTCGTCTCTTCCCTTCTCTTTTTACAAAGCTTAATCTTATTTAATCAGTATCAACATTATTCTTGGCACTCTGTTATTCATGTGAATTTATATGTGTGTCCACTATGCTCTTTGATATATACTTGGTGGCACACAATCAATTCATTGCTTGACAAGTCCGCAGGAATACCTGGCAATATTTTAACCCCGTGATGACGATCTGCCATGCTCTCTACACATGCTATGTGGCCAACCAACTCTGTGACCTACCTGTGGCATCGCATCCACATGTGTTTTCCTTCTGCAATACAATATGCCGCAGTAGCGCAGTGATCAGAAAGATGAGATTCTGCTCTGTCCCTTTAAACACCTAGAGGCATGTTTGTCTTACTGAAGACACTGTATTTGTAGCTCCCTTAACCTTCATGTAACAATAACTTTGGATAAAAAAATATTAAGTAGAAAAAGCAGCAATCCTGTTTCAGTTGAATTGTGAAATGAGGCATGTTGGAGCACCACCACCACAATTACAGCATGTCAGTTTATATACCCTGGCTTGTTATTGCAGCTGCCATTGGTGTTTGTTATGGCAGAGAAGCTGAATCTGTTCTTACCCAGAGAAGAGGTCTTGCCCAACAGTGAGAGAGCTAAGGAAGATAGTGGGGTTTTGAATTATACCTGTGGACGTCTAAAAGTCTGTGGACTCATTCTTGAGGGACAAAGATTGCTAAGAAAAGCAAATCAATTAAGAGCAAAACCAAACATACCCTATGACTGCCTGAGAACTTTGGGAGGTCTGTGACAAAGACATTTGCATACAAGTATCTTCATACACCAATTTCAGCTAGTGAGATCCTCATACTGTTTTTATTGCTATTAAATGAACACCAGAAACACTGGTAAGGGCATATATGTCCAGAAAGAAGCATCAAATCTAACTTTCTGGTAAATATCTATATCAGTTCTGGTAAAATGTGAAACAACTAAGAATTAACGGATCACTGTATGCCTGTTTCTTTCTTACGCAGCACCCTGCCTCTCCTAGTACAATTTTTGCTTTCTGCTGGGTCTGAATTTCCTGTTCCATATGGCAAGATGCTTTATCTCTTCACAATGATTTTACTGTGCTGCAACACACATTTTGTGTCTTAAAGGCAGGGAGCTGAAGAAAAGTCACGAACGGGATGAGGGTAGCAGTTACAGAGATGGTAACTGCCATTTACTGAGAAAAATGATTGCTATTAAACCATTCCTCCCCGGCAGAATCCTGAGGGATTTGGCCACTGCTGATGGTACAGCTGTTAAACAAAACAGCAGGACATAAAATATATGGATTAATATACAAATCATACACACAACTCCTGCGTATCTCTTTAGAGCACTCATAAAGTACCTGGTCATATGTATATCCCCTAACTTTTTTAACAATGTTTTAAATAAATACAAGGTGTCAAAGAACCGTCCTTAATCCCAGGAAAAGGAAGGAAAAAGCCTCAAATCCACCCAAAGTTAATTGAGGCTAGAATCACTGCAGCTCCATCCATTGCAATTTCACATTGGTGCACTTCAATTAAGGCATAACAAGAGTGCAAAGTAATTTATACTTATAGATTAGATGTCGTCTGTGAAAAATCACTGATTAACTCCAAGTAGGCTTCTGTAGTAACAAGAAGAACAAATGTTGTGGTGCTCCAAGTTTTGCTTTTCAGTTAGCACCTCGATACCACAAAAGCAAAACTGCAGTATCTTTATTTAAAGGTATTTACAAGAAATATTTTCTATAATTTGTTGCAATTAGAGAATTCTTTGCAAGATTGCCCAGAGCAGCCTCAAGTAAATGCAGAGCTCTAGTTTTCTGTAAGAAGTTGCATCCTTTCACGCCACTCCGCAATGAGGATCATATACATTACCACTACATCATCTGAAAATATGCATATACCCATCTACAGATGGACCAGGCTCAGTGCTATTCTAAATCTGACTAATTCTAGTGAAGTCAAGAAAATTGGCCCATTCGTAACAAGCAAGGATGTGATTCCAGGCCCATAATATTTTGAGATATGTAAAAGCATGACATTAGTGAGTGCATTCCGAGATACTTCATCGAATATACAGCATCAACTAAGCAGCTAAACTAAGTAATATTTAATGGGTAGCAGAAAATTGATGTTGCAGATAATTAAGTATGGGAGATGACTGGAAGCTGAAGTAAGATTCTGGAAATCTTAGAAAAGAAAAATGTGGGTGCATATGCCATCCAGCTCCCAATAACTGAGACTGTTCTACATTTAAAGATTTCTGCAACAAATACAGTGAAAGAAAAGCACAGTCCAGCTGAGGTAAATATACCGTTAAAGATGCTAACTTTGCTTTTACTGCCCCTATATTTGGTCCACAGCAGGAAGCCAGATACTCAATAGTTAGAGAGTATCACAAAACAGCCTCGTCCAGCACAGCTAGTTTCACCTTTTTTCACCCAGTAAACAGCGAAGTAAAGAAAATAAATACAACAAAACCTAAATTATTTCATGTTTCTGTCATGTATTTTAAAATCCAACACTTTTTTGAAAGCTACTCTACAATTATAAAGTAATACTTTGATACAGCACAATTACATGGTCCTTGAGTAGGAGGATTCTTTATGGGGAGGGTAGTATTCTTCACTTACATTTGGATTAAATTAGGTGTCTTGAAGCTTACACCACCCACTTACAGCCAAAGTGAGGGAATTAACACGAGTCGGAGGTCACAGGGAACAAATTCTCCGTTCTGAGCAAGAACTGAATTTATACAAAATGGTCACGTCTAACAAAGCAGCGCTCAGAAAGAGGACAAGAATGTCAAGCACTTCTACAAGGCAGCTAAGAAACATTCTGGCAGGGCTCAGAGGCATCAATTTTCTATTTTGCTTACTACAATGTGAACTAATATGCACAGTATTCACACAGAAAGTAAAATGGTGCTAATTTGTTTTTAACACTTAACCAAATACTACAGGTTCTAAAGGCATTTCTTAGCCTCAGATGAGTTGGAAAATCTAATCGGTGCTAATTTTCCTAAAAACAGATGGTGCATGAATTAAACTGTGTAGACCCTTTTAAACTTCCATTCTCACTAGGTCCCTTATGGGATAACTAATGTTCATTTCTTAGGGCTCTATTCTCCCGCACTCATAACTCTTAACTGAAAACAGTCTACTTAATTGTATAGGAAGATACACAGTGGGAGAAAATTTGCAGAATTTTGGCCTTCAAGGAGTTGTGTTATGTATGCAAAGCTTGTCAGTAAGACCAGTATTTTTTTGCACAGACAGTACAATGGTACCTCTGTTATTTACAATGGAAAATGTTTCATTCCAGCCCAAGAAATATCATTACCTATGGAAAGTAAATAAAGTCAGGACTACGCCAGGACTAAACTTCAGTTGTACGTCACTTGAAAGCAAAAGGGGTGAACTCCTAGGACTAAAGACCACCTCCTCTGAAAATCAGTATCACAGACAGTAGCTGTTAACGGGTGATTTTAGCTATTGTTTATTATTTTAAATGGCTTAAACCCTCACCACAGCCCTGTGCTTAACTATGTCAGAGAGGTCACAAAGGGTGTTCTTAGGCTTTGTGTGAAGAAAAGGAATTAACACATGGGAAAGAAAAGTTGGGAAGGTGAAATAACACTGAAAGATAATTTATTAAAGCAACGTGACTCAGAGCTTCTCAGTAGCATAAAAGGAGCAGATTTCTGCCGCTGCTGTTGCAGTATTGCACCCCCCATCCCATTCCCCACCCCCTCCAACCCCCCCATCCCCCACTCCCAAAACCCTACAGTAGTCAGTTAGAGGATGCCCTGTTCTTCTGGAGCTGTTGCACCTCCTTGCACAACATCTCCTATCTCTTCCTCCTCTAAGTTAGACGTTTCTAGATGGCGCATAAACAAGTCCAAGACCCAGGGTCTACTCTTACTTCAGTCATGACCTGCTCCTTGAGGAGCAGGCTGAGGTAACAAGATATAAATGGTCTATTATTGTTCTTCCGTTCTATGACGTTTCTGCATTGCCCTGAATTACCCTGAAATCAGGATGGTCTACAGTATGTTATGTTTTTATCCTCATCCTGAATAATAAGGTAGTAGTAATACTCACTTCATAGGAACAAAGAGACATAGCACAAAGGGGGAGTGACACATCCAAGATTATAGAGGAAAACTATGGTGGAAGAGGTAGTTGAACCTGCCTCTGAACTACAAGGCCAGAAATAGGATCTTAGGTAGACTTAAGCAATGAAATACAGAATTACTGTGCCATTATATTTTGAAGATTTTTTGCAACCACATGCCCACCTTTCAAATTCCAATGTGAATGCTCTTTTAACATACTGTATATGTAAGCTGGGTGCTAACTGATGAAATAAATTGAGTTTTAATAGACTTTGCTCAACAACACACCCCAAATGACACATCAGTAATTACCATCAAATCTCAAGCAACATCCTGACAAAGTTACTGAATGTAAAGCGCATCTGCTAGATTGCAATGGGTTGCATTCTTGGTATGCTCGAGATTTGTCAGAAAATGTATTTATACTCAGCGTTAATTCTGCTGACTCTGAGGATTGTTTCACTTAACAAAGGCATCTCTGACACTGCAATATAGAATCACGTCCCATTTCTGGCAATGTACTGCTAGCAAAATACCAGCTGTTTTCAGTGGAGGATCAGTGTGATACAATGAGTTGATGTGCTGGCTTGATTAATCTTTATACGGTTTCTCAGCCTCTAACATAACATGCATAACTTTATATTTGTAGTCAATGGTGTAGAACATCACTTGACAGTTAACGTACTTATGTTCTTGTTCTTTACTCATGAGACAGCTACTGAAGAAAGAAAGTTCATCTCTTCTAATTTGTTAACTTCTGAGAACAGCAGTGATGGGTTGACTACATCGCCTATAGAAAAGCAGGGAGTGGCTCGATGACTAGCAGTTTCATTTAGCATCATTCTGTGTATCATTGCTGTTTTCCCCCGTAAGAACAAAAGTTAGCACAGGCTTTTTGCTTTTCAATGATCTATAAATCAAATTCAAAGGACACGATGAATCATAATTTGAAAATATTAATTTTGAAAATGTTTTTCTAATTCTCATAGAAAAATCACATATGATTTAAGAAATAAGTAGAATATGTCTGTAATGTTTAGAACTAAATGCAGTAATTTTAAGACAATATATTTCTTTCTAGGATAGAAACTACAAGTTCTACTGTATCCTTTTTTATTCTCCTCAAAATTACAATTAATTGCTGCAAGTTTGGAAGACTATTTAACAGCATTATGGAAGACCATTTAAAAGCATTACAGTGGCTGGAATACCCAGCTCTGCTCTGCTGTCAATAAGTCAATCTCCAGCTATCACAGTCTCTGTGGAGGTGGATCTGATCAAACCTCGAACGGATTTTTTTTCCCCCCCCAATACTCTCAATACTTTTTCATTCTAACCCATTTTTAAATACTGCTGTGCTCTGCCCCAGTTATTGTTTCACAATACATCATGATCAACAACTTGTTCCATCTCACACTAAAAGTGACTGAACACAAATAATGCTGCACAAGGTATGAAAAATATTTACTTCAATACTGTAAATCACTTCCTGATGGCTGTTGGGAACAGGACATGTAGGGGAGTTTATGCTTCTTTCTGCCTTTCTCCATCTTCCCAGAACTATGTCAAGATAGATACTGAGAGCAGAGAAAAGATGCTATGTACTCAAAAAGTGTCTAGTAAAAGTGTGCTACAGCTGGACAGTCAAAAATTTAGACATAAGAAAACCAAGCTTGTTTGGACCCTGTGTAGTAAAACACATCATTCCTTGTAACTGTATGGCCATTATTTTCATTGGTACTTTTGCATTCACAGGGCTCTAGGTGACTTAAAAGCTATTTCTGATAAGCTCATAGGTATTGTGGGTTGTACCTCACTTCATAGAGCAAAGGACAATGTCCATGGCTAGATCACAGTACTTGCTGTCGTCTTTGGCTTGCTATTGCTTGGGAGCTTCATTCTAAATATGAATAATTTTAATCATTTATTTGTTCCAAGCACAGCAGGAGATGTGGAACTAGCAAATTGTTCTCTGATTTCTAAATGTAATAGCAAGTTTGGTTTTTTCTTTAATTTTATACTATCTATATATAGCTATATGTCAGGATCAATGAGTTTAATTGTTGACAAAGATTGGAGAGCTTTCTGCTCTCTAAGTGTCCCTTACAGACATCCCTTACAGCCCTCACAGTATCCCTACAGACACCTTGTCTCCACATAGATAGAGCAGGTATTGACCAGTGTACCAAACAGAGTAAAGAAAGAGGCATGGTTGTTATCATATAAATGATAAGAGATCAGACAATAAAGTAATCAAGTCGGGAGGTGAGAATGAATTTACCCAAGACCTGTATGGAAAAGCCATCTAAAACTGAAGCCTTTATCTGTCATTTCCTATGAATTTTCGTGGGGATTTTGCACTGCTTTCAAGAACAGATGATTGTTTTCTGAAGCAATGAAGCCAGTGAACTTAATGAAGATATTTCCATTAATTTCATAGACTCTGCATTCCTCATTTAAAACAGGGATTGAATATTGGTACATTTCCTGCTGTTTATTGCTGTTGCAGCAAATTCTTGCATATATGTTTTAAAATCAAAACCCTTAAGCTATTTATTCCAAAGTGATTAATTGATTGGGGAAGATGCTTATTATAAAATAATGAAAGATTTGCTTCACAGCTCACCTATTGCATCTATTTATTATTTCCAATAATACCCAGGGCAGGAATGGAAATAGCAGTTATTTCATCACTATATTGGTTTCTTTCATCTGTTTTCAAATTAGTAATCAGATTACCTTTTGCCTATACTCTCACTATGGAGGGGTGAAGAGAATGAACTTTTCACCCCTAGAATCTTTTATATTCAAAGCATTTGGTTTCCCATAAGCAAAAGAAAAAATAATTATAGAATCTTTGTTCCCACTGCAGGAATCTAGCAGGTTTTAAATATAATAAATGCATTCTGGCAAAGTTAATGTACCATAAAATCAAGCAGACTGTATCACTCTTTGATACATATACCTGGTAAGCCATCTCTGAAAATAACAGTAATTTATGCCAAGAGATTATTCATCCACAGCAGACCCACCCTCTCTGTCAGGAAAAGTATTTTAAGGTACAAAACCATAATCCCCTCCCCCTGTATGTTTTCTCTGAGCTTATTTATTTCCCCAGGATGCAGTGTCTGGTTTACGTCCTGCTTTTAGTCAATTTTATAGCACGACCGAAACACTGGAAGTCAAGTGACTCCACGCAGGGTCACACAATGAATCTGTACCTCCATGCAAACCCGAGCCCAACCGCGGCCAAGACCTGCTCCTTTGCCCTAGATCATCCTGCCCCCTCTTTTAAAAGCAGTAGCCAAAAAGAAGTTGGTCTTGCAAATTCTGGTTGCGGCCATTAAGGGTGGGTGAGGTGTTCGGGAGGATCGGCTAGCTCTTGTGATTGGGATGCAGGGCAAACTGCGCTTGTAAAACAACTTCAAGGGTTACCGGCTTCCTCTTTGTTGTCACAATTGTACTCTCATGTGACAAAGCAGTGCAGATGCCAAGGTCATGAAAAGTTTTATATGCTTCTGCCTGCTGTCTCTTCAAGGTGGGTTGGGAAGGCAAAGGGCTGCAGACAGAAAAATGGAGTAATAAAGTTTAAGTAGTGGGCAATAATATCCATCTGCAGTGCTACAATGCTGATTAAGAGATTGAAAAAACTCCCTGCGGCTCTAATTGGGTTTTCTTGTGCTGTGTACAAACCTTGGGGGCTCTGCGCTGATAAAGCCTACTTGGGCTGCCTGTTTATCCTACATGCGTGCCTCCATATAATGGACTTATCTGTAAAACATACCAATTCTTACGGTGCTGTGGAGCTGTTGCAATATCCCTTAGAGACAACTGTATATTACTTAGAAAACCACAACCTAATCAATTAGTATGACACAATGCAACACTAACGGCCAGCTAAAAATGCCTTATTTACACTGTAATAAGAATCAGAATACAGAAGTCTATGGCTGGTTACCTAACTTATATAAAATCCCCTTAGACCTTACACATTGCTAACCATAAATGTAAGTACATTTAAAGAAAAAATACAAAACACAAGCTAAAAAATAAGTTTTAAAAAGTAATATTTGCCTTGGAAAACAAAACCTGTGGCATTTGGACAACACTGCCTTCTGCTGAACTGAATCTGTTTTAATTTACTAAGCCTTGTACTGTAAATAAAATTTAAAAATTTAAAATGAAGACAATCTCTGAGTCTGCAGACAGCCTTCACAAGCATTTCCTTTTCTTCTCACAGATTTCCTAAACTACAGACCAAAGCAGCAGACTATTCCTGTTCACTCCTAATTTCTAACCCACTAAACAAGAGAGAACGCTGAAACTGGTTCATTAAATGGAAATAATATTGCAACAGCTTGATGGGAAGAAAACTCCCAAACAAATGAAATACTAGAAGACTGGGGGTGTATTTATACTTTTGTTAGAAACAGAAGGAAGCTGGAAGGATAAAGTAACAAACCTCTCATTCTCCCAATAATTAGTGTTGAGTCAGGAAGGGGAAATAAAAAAGCTGGCAATAGAGAGGTACATCTGTGATCCATCAATACAGAGATGACAGTTTTATTTGTTTGAGATTATTGAATGTCCTTTATCAAATTTTCTTCCTTGCTCATGATTGTCTACTTCTTTCATTCAGATGCTTATGGCTTCCTGCCTGACCTGAAGATTTTATAAAGATCTTATGGACTGAGCTCTTGATACCTGGTGTTTTTTGGGAATTATGGCGGTGGTACAGGGGATAGGAGAGAACATCACAAAAAATGGGATTAGCACTTCATTTAAAACCCTGACAAATAATAGGAAAGAAAGAAGAAGATCCGTTAAATTAACCAATGACACTAAAAAGGAAGGGGGATGGTGAACACAGCAGCAATGAAATAGAAACAGAGTATAAAACACTGTGAAGAAAGATTAGCTTCAGAAAAAATGCAGACTGTAAAAAGTGGGGAGAAAAGATAGAATAACGATGCCAGGGATTTCTCCACTTCTACCCCAGTTAAGTCCGTCACAGGTTCGCACTGTCATATAGCAGCCAAAAGTGATGCTTCTGCAAATGCAGCTCAGCTCTTGTTTAGCAGCCAACAGGTACTAAACAAGCTGGGTGTCCGTGTGTCTTATCTGGAATAGAAAGGGAAAACAAATGGGAGTAAGCTCACAAAAGAGAAACAAAAATGATAAGGTGCTGAAGAGCGAAGCGTTTGGAAAAGATTAAAAAGTGGGTAAACAACACAAGGTAAAATGAATATAGTTTGGTCAAAAAAGCACAGTAGGGATGACGGGCATGGTACATCATGAATTATTCAGGTGGCCACGTAAGGTTATCACTAGACACAATAGCACCAAAATAAGAACAGGAAACAAATATACTTCTTGGTTATGAGAACTGCTAAAAATGAGGGAAAGTTTCTTGAGAGAAATGGTGGCATACTTCATTGATCTGAACTTTTAAAATGAAGAGACATGAAGCACCAGAAAAGTTTTGCATTGGTGGAAATAGGGAGATGAAGATGAAAAATAGAGCTTTTCCTTGTCTAATTTCGCTAGTTCTGTGCTTCTGCATCTTTGCTGATAGCACGATTGATAAGTGATCCTTACGGGGTTTTAGCATCAATGTGCTCCTGCTTTCCAGTAATGAGAAGACTTTCCTTAAAAGGGCAGCATATGGGAGGCTTTCTCTCCTTTATAAATTTTATCCCTGAAGCAGACTAGCTGCCAATTATTGCAGAATGTTAGAGAACCTGGCATGTGAGTACACAATATGCTTCAGATCCTCTGTGTACCTCTCTAAGAAAAGGCATTTCTATATAAAAGATGCTGATGTGATTTCAATAAGGCCTTAGAAGCAAGGGTCAGGCTTTTCTGAAGCATCTTCTGCCGTGAACTGCCATCTAGGAAACCTCCCCTTCATATCTCCCTTTAATTCCAGAGACAACAAAATTAACACAGCCTATTACGTAATTGGACCAAGTTACCAGATTTTTCTCTGATTAGTAGCTCTTGTCCATTCCTACTGATCACCTAACAAAGATCTTGGGCTCTCCAGGGGTCATATAACCATTAGAAAAGAGCTCGGTCAGGCGAGTTTTCCCAGACCAGGAGAGGAAACGTCTCTCAACCTTTTCAGAAAGCAAGCAAACATCCAAGCATGACAACAAGCTTCAGGCTGAAACAGTATCTGAACTGATTGATTTTCCTTTTTCAATGTAAACTTTGATGCATTATGTACCTCGGCAGCATCTTTTGAAAGTGGCTGCAGAAGTATATGAAGCGTTACTGCTATTTACCAGCTAGAATTTGCCAAATAACTCCTGTTTGCAGGCATTTAAGATTAAAAATACATTATTAAAAAATGCCTCTAACAAAACTTTTCTTTTTTGTTAGATGGTGTGATCAAACATGACAGATTAAAACTGCAGTCATGATAGTTACGCTTATAATGTTACAAAAAAAAGCTGTATTTGCAACACAATTGAATAGTTCTGCAGTCAAAGAACTCTAGAAAACTGAAAACCAAAGTAAAAAAGGGTATTTCATCAGCATCTGCTATTCAAGCCCCAGTTGCCATGTTTGTCAATCCTGTGGAGCCATGGATGCCTGCAAGCACACTTCAACACGACCGACACTGCACACGCACATGGGCAATGCTGTTAGAGCCTGAAAAGAGCATTTCTGAAAGCTCAGGGGGATAAAAGCCACGTGCACCGCACCATTGTGGTTGTTGACCTGCACAAGTGTAGCTGCAAAAACCTCTGTTCGCGTGACTGGAGGAGCACACTTTAGAAGGAAACATGATTGGAAATTTGGTTACCAGCATGCAGCAGCTGAATACAAAACTGTTGAAGCAGGTGTGAGGGTCAGCACTAGTCAGAGGAACAAACTGGTGTCACTCTTCAATGCCCTAAGTTTTCATCAGTGAAGACCAGGGTTCAATATTTGAAATGTATCTGTTAGACTGAGCCAGCTCATAGCTGAGTTAGTCTGCAGCCCAAAAAGTGCTGAACACTCATCACTACTTGGCAGCTTTTTCTGGCACGTCCTTGTCCGTGGAATCCGCTGCTTCACCTTGGAAATAGGTGTACTTTGAAACTGGCTTCAGCACCCACCAGAGTCAAAGCATATTGGATCAGGATCCTATGAAGAGTATTTGGACTGTACGCTTAACACGGTCACAAGACCCCTATGTTTCTTATTTGCAATAGTGTGTAAGACATTTAGAGTGCTGAAGTGGAAAGCATTTTCAAACAACTTAGGAGGATTTCTATATTTAGCCTGTGTAAGTACAGAATAAAATCTAGAAGCAAGAGTGTGTCATGTAAGTGGCACACAGGCAGGGAGACAGCTGAGCTCAAGAAAGACCTTGGCTTCTGCTGCTCAGATGGTACTGCCAGCCCGGTCAAGGGCTCCAATTTACTGCATATCTGCTAAATAGCTTCAAGATGATGCCCGCTCACAGGGCTGCATGTCCACTTTGTTTAAAAACCTGAGGCAACTGAGAATTCAGCACTTAGTCCTCAGACCTGATTCAGCAAAGAGTTTGAGCACCCAAGTACTTAGATTTAAGTGCTTTGCCCAATCAGGGGCTAAATGTTGAAAGTGATTGAAAACCTCTTGCAGTCTGAAGGAGAAGTCATTACAGTGCTCTTGCATAAATTGAGATTAAATACATCTTCAAAAAAAGCTTTGGAGCCAGTTTGTAAAAAAAACAAACGGCAGTGCAATTAGTGGAACATGTATGCCTAAACATCACCGGGTTTGTTTTTACAAGCATAATGAAATAAACCTTAGATCTCACCCCAGGCTAATTGTATTTTGAAATGGGTTAGACGGCAGAAGCAAAGCGCCCCATGGCTATGTTTTGCGTCTTGAGGCTCTCCTCAGAGCTCTTGCAGCTGAGTATGAAGAGGGGCATTTCGGCTATTGTTTTTTCTATTTCTCAGCACAGGCTCTTTGCTTTGCCACAAATAACTCCAAGGTTAAGAAATGCACTCTTAAACAAAGCCATGATACA
The DNA here is from genome assembly GCF_000710305.1 of Buceros rhinoceros silvestris. NCBI lineage: Eukaryota > Metazoa > Chordata > Aves > Bucerotiformes > Bucerotidae > Buceros > Buceros rhinoceros. The sequence goes on from NW_010422528.1 coordinate 67,695, forward strand.
CGAGGCGTGGGTGCGTGTCTTATTCATTATTGCAAATGAGAAACTTAAACGTTCCTAAAAGGTAAGGCTGTATCACTAGATCAAGCATAGTCATATGAATAATTTTCAACATACTCTTCCTGCTGGCCTTTTCCCAGCTAACACATTTAAATCTGTCCTTAATGAACCCCTACAGACTAGGAAATGATGTCCGGAGGCAGGTAATCCTAAAGGATTTTGCAGGAGCCATCTGCAATAAATCTGTGTGAAGTTTAGTTAATCTGCATTTTAATAGTTCACCAGCCAGGAAATTCAAGATTTGGAAAGTTGGAGGTTGGTGATACACTACGCTCTGTCAGATTGAAGTCTGTACACAGGAATGACTCGGAACTATTACTCACGTCAATTAAGCCTTCTGTGGTCTTCAGCTGAGGAGATGTTTCAGAACTTGGATAGCTCGGCATCCACAAAACCTGATTAGGGCGACTGAATTACTCCCGTGCCAGAAGTACGGTGCACTGTTTTGGGCCTTCTGCCTTCATCTGCATGACCAGCAGCTCCCATTTACTAGCCCTCTATATTAATCTATAGCAGCAATTGACTGAACTTCGCTGGACCTATAAAAGAATCATTTGTTGTTTGAGATGGAGATCCACTTTCTGTGTCTGCCTGGCAGCAAACCATCTGCAGGCAGCTGTGTAGCTCCAAACAGGCATTGGCCCTGGAGGTTATAGACTGCTAATCCAGTTTCTGGACAGTTTAGCTACCAGCCTTTTGTTTTTTAAAAACTCAAACCATTTTGTGGTTGAAGTAAACTGGTATTTGCTAGTTTTCATATGTGAAACATCTAAGAGCCAAAGTTTGTCTAAGCCTTCATAATGACTGCATGTCTGTAAAGCGCCAAGTACATCTTTGATAATCATACAGACAGGTAAGGATCCCCAAGTGTGAAGAAACCAAGGTTTTGGTGTGGGGGTACTTTTGTTTTTACCTCCTCACTTTCATGGCTTGGTAAGCCTTCAGAGAAGGACTGTTAAAATCTCTTCTGAAGAATCCAGTGCTAAGTTAGTGTTTGCACCCAATTAGATGAAGGTCAAAAATGTTATCAGAGGTATTTTCAGGCTTTGTTATAGCTCTCCTTTAATTAGTGGTTTCTCCCCTGCGTCATAACCTGGTTGCTCCTGTTTGGGCTTCGGTCCTGTGCACTTCAGAACATGTGCCTTGTTTTGCAACAAACACAAAAACATGGATGAAATTCAGTCTGTGTGCGATTAATCAATAATCCCAGGGGTTAAAGGCAGCTATGGCTTTTACAGCAGCTCTGAACTCTTACATGACTTGACCACACAAGCAGCTTTGACAACACAATGCAAAAAAAATCCAGCATTCTAATCCTGGAATGCAAGAAAATTCACCCCAAAGAGGAGGCCAATAATTATTTCTGAGTTTGAATCTTTTTTTTATCAACAGACAAACTAAGGCTAAACTCCCACCTAGTGTAAGGAGTACAAGCTGTCTGCCTACCTAGAAACGAACTGATTTTGGATTTTCCTCTTGTCTATTGTTTCAGATAGTATATGACTGAGAAATAAGTAGCTATTCTAGAGCACTGCTTAAGCGTGAGAGGATACAAAGCATCTCTCCAGCAGTAGGGGCAAGCCGCTCTTGGTTCATCAGCTGCATCCTTTCCTCTTAGCTTGAACCATATCATAGCTCCAAGCCTCATTTTTCCCACACTAGAGATGAGGATTACAACTCTCCCTTCTGAGGATTATTTTTCTACTGGTATAAAATGATATGTGAAAAATAACCTGCCATTTACAAGGTAGTTTAAAAACCCACTTATTAATACATGCTTGTAAAAATCTGAGGTTGCGGTAAGACATGTACATTGAGGTCCTTTGAAAGGAAAAGAACCTCAACCTTAAAACCCCAGAGGTCCTAAAATGACAGTAATAAGGGATAATAGGGACAACTCAATCAGACATTGCCTTGAAGGGACACTTCAGGTTATAATAAATAAAAAACTTATTAGCATGGCTCTCCTAGGGGGGCCTTCTGCAAATGCACACCTGGTAGCTGCACAGGCAGTCATTAGCAGGCTGCTGATGAATGACTCATTACCTCTCAAACAGTTAGTTCTGAGGCTAGATTTTAATTTTTCAGTATTGTATCAAGCCAAAGATAAATACTGCTTCAGTCTCATCGATGCATAGTCTCTGTCTGCTCATCAGCAGCACGTGTAACATTCCTTGTTTGCTCACCAAAGCAGCACAGCAAGCACGGCAGCAGAGAGATGACATTTTGAAAAGAGTATCGCTATAGAGCATCTGTTCTGAACTGATGGGTTTTTAAACTACCTTGTAAATGGCAGGTTATTTTTCACATATCAAATATTTTCATGTCTCATTTTCACAATATCAGAAACCTCCTACTCTGTCAATTACTGAATAATTAAAAGAATGGGCTAAATCAAACTAAATTTTTCCCTGGTTTTAGAGATTGACAGGTCAGATACACCTTCTTCATCATGAAAGCAGAGGATGGAAAAACACAGACTGAAAGCCAAAGCTGTACAATTCCCTTCTTCATGCACAGTCAGATGATACTCACTTCTTATGAAAAAGAATGAGAGTCTCATTTCAGTTCATTCTGCAGGCATTCCACATGTGGAAAGGAAGTTAGGGTTGCTAAAGAAAAATTTAAAGGCTACCATCTACCAGCCGAAGAAATATTCTTGATTCAGATTTGGGCTCCACTTCCACAGCTGTGTAAAATAATAATAAAAAATTGGATCCTGGCTTATTTTGCACTGTGAAAATACAGTAAAGAGATATATCCTAAACGGATGACTCCTTCACCAGGCATTTCCCACAGTGCCATCTACCCAGTGCCCTCCTCTGGACAATTTGAGATGCGTAAGTGGCAGAGCCAGCCTCACTCCATGGCTCCTACTATCCCAGTGGTCCACAGGAAGAGGCTGGTTTGCACCAGAGCCTCCTTATGGGAACACATCGGATATCAGATTCCAGGTGCACATGTGTTTATTACTTTTAAAACCAAGCCCAGTGTTTACAAATGTTAATCAGAGCTGCAGTTTGAATTGGCGAAGGCAATTTGCAGTGGTCAGAATAAAGATTTCAAATATCACTGTGGAACTGTTATCTTCTGAATGTTGTATTAAGTGACCACTGTAATGTGTCATTTAATTAACTGTCATCTACATCGTGCTCTGAAAGCATAATCTTTTTTTTGTTTTCTTAAGAAACTACCTTCCTTTTTAAGCTTATCTTTACTTCACAATAGTTTTATGCTTATCTCATTCAGGTTTTTGTTTTTTAAAAAACATTTTTAATACAAAGCCAACATAGTGTTTCATTAAAGAAAGTAAATAGGCCCTGTAGATAATTTTGTTCGTCCAAGTTGGTTCAGACCTTGCTGTAATCTAAATAGCCCAATTTGGCTGTGAAAGATGGAAATGAGGGTGCTGAATGTAGAAGAGGTAGCATTATAAGAAGGTTTTATTCTAACTGATTTGACAGCAACTGTGTAGCTCTTGGTATTTTTGGAAAAGCCGTAGATGGCTAATCTTAGACTTGATGAATGGAGGTTACAGTGCTTTTAGGAGGAAAATAACAGGAGAGCAGAGTATTGAATCAAACGAACAGGCACATCCTCATGAATAAGCCTGATGAGAGACATCTGGATCAAGCACATAGGAAAACTACTTCTCAGTGCCTAGGTGCCTATCTATCTGGTTCATTTATTTCCAGGTCAAAAACCCAATTAAATGGAAAATGTGCACAAACTGCATGTCAAAAACAATGGATTGTTTCGGAATATACCCATTTCTTTTCAATATACAGTGATGGCAGCCAGAACAAGCAAGGCAGGAGTACTCCACCAGTGCTGTTCTCTGACCTGAGATGAACAATATTTAGAAATATATAGATTTACAGAACCTGCTGCTGACATTTCTGTGAGTCAGAGAAGAAAGTGCATTTTTTGCCTAGTAAGGTGTTTAAAGGCCATGCACAATGTCCTTCAAACTCTTCACATAAAAGAGATTCACCTTCAAGCAACCCTTACAGCACTGATGAGAGACAAGGCACTTCCAGATATTTTGAATTCTCCTTTGTAAATGCCTCTTCTAACTCAGGCAGTAAGAATTCTGTATCTCTGTGATTCAGATAATGCGCACGAGCGTAAGACAGATCCACACGCGTGAGAAGAAATGAAATTGCTAGTTTGAGAAGAAGCAAAGCACCATGCAAGAACCCAAGAATTTCACATGTCTAATACCTGTGCAGAATGGCTAATATAAAATTGTGAAGCTGGCGTCTTATCAGACCTGCCCACAGGCAGACCAAACACATCTGCGTGTATCTGCGCTGTAAAGGAATTTTAAAGGGAACAGAAGGAGTACTGTAACTTAAGTCACAAACACATGTACCTACTTCTTCCCTTGTCTTAAAAGGTAAGAGATTTCAAGAGCAGATTGCCTGTTATTTAAACCTGTTAAAAGTTAAGGTTTATGTCTTTCAGTAATTTAATTGCAAAACCGAGTTACAATGCCACAGTTGGCGGTGTTACACCTTTTCACCCTGACTCTGTCCCGAGTGGTGTTATGTTCCCGTTTATTGAACCCCCTGGATATTGATGTCATGGTTGCAAATTGGCTTCCCTCCCAACCTAATAACTTGGAGATTCTCTCTAAAACAAATGTAATATCAAAATGCAGACAAGTGACCTAAAAATGGCCCTTGAGGGCAGGCCTACAATTTCCTGATTCACACTTTCCCTATTCCCTCATTTGTTAAGTTTTGCAACATCAATTTTTATACTGTTGCTGTTTTATTCTGTCCAAATGATTGCTGAATACTAATGAACTGTCTCTCTTTGACAAATGAGTTATTGTTTGATATATTACATCAGGGATGTAGAGACTAAACTACTTACAGATACTAGACATTTATAGAAAATACATTTACATAATAGTATACTATTAGCGTAATGAGGTCCCGTATCTGGAAATAAATAAGGGTTTCAATAAACACAAATTTTGGCAGTTACACCATAGTAATATTTTTAAAAATAAATG
>NW_010422528.1:72863-79379 GCF_000710305.1 Buceros rhinoceros silvestris
GAAACCACAAAAAATTACTTTCTTTCCAAACACTTCTTAATTTTGCTGTTTTACCCTACACTAGTCAGCGGTGTGCATGCAGTGGACATGACAAGTTCGGCAATATCAGTATCCTTTACAATGGATCACCACTATGGTTATCATACCGTTTTGCTTTATAATGTAAAGATACACAATTAGCTCCTGACACCTAACGTACTCAAATTATTCATGAGTGGCATATTTCATTTGTTCACTCCTAACCACCTTCCATAGGAAAACAGGGGGAGCGTTTACAAAAATCTTGAGTGGACTAGCTTCATTTCTAGAATGCTGTACAGAGCATTGCTCTCTGTTGGAACTCCTGCACATCATCAACTGCTTTAAAAAAAAAAAATAACTGAAGATATTCTGTGGAGAAATCCCCTCTCCTTCATTACCTGTCAGAGGCTGGGTATTCTCAGAGCACACAAAGGGAGTCACTGATCCTCCTTGAAGACTGCCTAGTCTTCTTAAGTTGTGACATTTTCTTTTGACAAATGTTTTCTCTTTTTTCCATAGCTAGATTTGTTTTTTCTGGTTTGAAATCCTAGAATATTTTACATTCCCACTGATTAAAGAATTTTAAGTTCAAGTCCCTTCTTTAATCAAAGTGCCTTTTTCCTCCAGCTTATTGCATACTGGCTTCATTACTTCGTGGCAGGATTTTCCAGTTCTAGCTGCTGTGCAAGAGCTATCAGAGACTGCTGTAACAGAGCTTGTAACTGAGCTTCGTCTTCAAGCTGAGAAGACCAAGATCCTAAAAACGCATCAGGTTGTCTTTCCTTTGATTTTTAAGGCTATTTTCTCTTGCACTGAGGCATCAATATTTTCCTTTTGCTCAGTATTGCTTGCTGTAGGTGGTTTGGTTTTCCTCTCGTAAGCTACTTCTGATCAAAATCTATCTTTGCTCAGATTTACTTTACTAATATTGGCTGGCATTTCTATTCGAACCCCTCAGCAAAATAAATTTATTTCTATTTTGTGGTCTACAGAGAACAATGCACCTTCTGAAAGCATGAATGAAGCTGTCTGTGCGCAGCAATATATACCATTCCCTGGTTCAGATCACAGACAAAGGAGAAGGATCTTTGATTTTTCAAATCTTTCAGATTAGAAAGAGAGGGTAGGAGGTGGATGTGATAGTCCCCTGCTCAACTGATGTATTTGTAGTCATCAGGATTTGTTTACAAGATTAATTTTTCAGAATTTATTTATAATCAGGCTAGACATGAAAAGTGATGAAAAGGAGCTTCTCTAGAAATTAACTGTACATTTTATTACTGTTTAATTACATCTTCTCTTTATTCTTTTTGCATTTTATGCATAGTCATTAAGCTGGGGGAACAGTTCACTTCAGTAACGTAAATCTTTTTCTTCTTCTGACACTTCTCTTTAACAAAATGCTGAACTTTAGATATTTTTCTTTATGTTTCTTCCACACAGTTGAGTCAGGCAACCCTACAGATATTGAATTAACCAATCAGTGTTACAATGCTCACTGGGACCTAAATATTTGAACCACAAATTTTAAAAAGCAGTGAAGATTAGGATGGCTTATGAAATGCTCTAATTATTAGCACAGTCAGTGACACTACTAAGAACATGGTATTGCTGTCCTTCAAGTTCGGGGCCAACTCAGCCATGAATGGATGCATTTAAATGTGAATAAATTTATAAAGAAATCTCCCAAAGAACCAATTAAAACCAACATCTAGTAGAGATGATCCTTCATTTAAAAGCCAGAGAAGTTACTTTAGATAGTGTATTTACTTTGAAGTGACTGCTGTCTCTTATGCCAGTCTTATTTAATTTGTTTCCCCTCCAGGACTCCCGTTCTTGTCAGGCCCCGGCCGCCCCGTGCCCGGGTCCGCGATGTCCAGAGGTAGAGCAGCGACTCTTTCACGGGCACCCCCTTGCCGTGGGGAAGGAGCTTGTGTGCCCTTGTGAGGTTGAGAGCTGTGCTGGTGGTGGCATGTGCCTCTGGTGGGGTCTCCCAAGCCAGACAGGTCTCAACTGAAGGGTCAGACAAAGTGTGTCCACGGGCAGGATGGGCTCACTAGCCTTCACTAGCCATCCTAGGAGAAGGACAACTCTGACTCCAAACCCGGGCAGATGGAACTCGTTTAGCCCTGTAAGGCATCCATCATCTAAGAGAAGGACGCTCTAACCAAACCTATGACCTGAGGACTTTGCTGTCACCGTCCAAGCTCGCTAGGCCCTGGCAGATGAACCTCAGGTGTAAAGGGTGGAGCCAGTTCCGCGCATGCTGCACCTCACCTAAAAAATCCACCGCGCAGGCCCGAAGGGTGCACTCATCGCTTGCAGTGAGCGTGGGAAAAGCCCTTCCCAGATCTTCGTTCGCGAAGCCAAGCCATGATGATGATGATTTCATTTGTTAGAATTAAGTACTATGCCCCAGCAGAGCTCACTAATAGCAATTCACACAGAGATTACCTGCCATTTATTATACCCAAGCAGATTTATCTGATTGAATGGACAAATCCACACACGCACAAAGAGAAAAAGATGCATCCAAAAATACACATTCAAAATGCTGCACCTCAGCAACTAAACAAGAAACTACTTTCGATTCCTTCCCTAACTCTCTTGTCAAATGATGCCCTCATTTATCACGTCCCTCAGTGGTCAGCATTTCTTTTCCTTCTGCTGTTTCATCTTTGTCATTGCTCTTCTCTCAAATACGAAACGCTCTTCTCCTCTTTCAATGACTTCATTAAATCTCATTTCAAAATAATCACCTAGAAAGCCCATTTGTGACAGTAATATGTACTTTATGCCCAAACCACTATGGAACATTAATATTACCTGACAAATAAACCAGGCTTCTACACTGGTTTCTAATAAAAAAAAACCCTCCATGATCTTTCTAAAGAAATTTCCCATCCATGTGGAATGGCCAAGATATTGGCAGAGGACTGTAAGGTTCACAGCCACACCTTTGACTCCCCTAGTAAATACAGTACTAACAACAAACCACTACATGTTGTATTATCAACACACTCACCAGTTTCTGAATTTGTAAGTTAGGCAAAGTGTAAACATCGCTACAAAGCGTGAAACATGTCTGGGTAGTTATAACAAGAATTATTACAATTACTGTGAGCATTCAAGATGTTGCTACCAGCAAGGAAACATTATCTGTCTCGTTCATTTCTATTCTTATTTTGACCGCACAATATTTCTAATTAAGTATCCTGTAACAACTGTATTTTATGAACAACATTTATTAAAGGCATTGCTGCTTTCTCATTTACTCTGTAAAGGTTATTAAGTTAATGCAACTGTCACTTTTAAATTGTGAGGAAATAAGCCCAAGGAGTATTGTAACTAAAATCGAACAGAAATTAGAGTTTGATATACTATGTATGAATTAATGCTGGATGGATGAGTCATTTATTGAGTGCAATTAAAAGGCTGGTGGACTGTTGGGTTTTCTTTAAATTCCTTCTAAAGCCTTAACTAAAATAAACTACTAAAACTCAAATAAATTCCTTTTTAAAAGCAAAGCATATCATGAAGCCAATACACATAGTTCTGGACTGGCAGACGGGATGTAGTTTACCACTACTACCCAAGCAATGATGAATACCAATCCATAAAAACCTTCTACATCCCACAGAGATCAGACCACCCAGGTCACTGAGTGATCAGTACAGAAGTGGAACCTGCATTTCCATTTGCCTTCTTTTAGATCTAAAACATTTTCTTCCATTTATCTCCACTTTTAGGACAGTTATTCTGAGAGCAACTATTTGAAACATACAACAAGGAGCAAAATGTGCAGCTATACCTTGCTTCAGCTTTTACTTTGGAAGTATTTGAAAATAATTTTTCCACAGCTCTCAGGCAAAATATATTAAAGATAGCAGTATAATAATAATGATAATAAGAAGAAATATAAAAACTTCCATCAATTATGAAGCTTTGAACACCGGATCCAACTGAAAACTACGTCCAAATTTACTGTGAGAAAAGAAAACTACCATTCCTCTGGAAAGATCAAAACCACCCAAACTGATGTTGTGCATGATGAAAAACATGAAACTGTTGATGCAGGTCAAAATACTAAAAGGAGACAGCATATTAACTGACAGCAACTACACGTGGACTTCATTAAAACATTTCCAAAGGAGATTGATTGTGATAGACAGAATGTCCCATGAACGCCATGTACTGGTGTTTTGGTAATCAGTAATGGGATCGGGTTTCAAAGCAAGTGCTTTGAATGAGCAAAAGCTCTCACATTAATAGCCGTGGAGAGTACACTCAGGATTTGCCCGTCAATGCCAGCTGAGGAGCTCTTCTGTTTCTACTTCACAACTATTTCTACAAGCTGCAGGAGTTATGAAACCTCCTTTCCTCTGACCTTTGCTCTCTAGTGATGGGGTTAAATCCACATGGTAATTTTTCCCTCATTTAGAGTATTAGGCTGTATGTCCCTCCTCTATCTGGTTTCTCACTCTTATGAAGCATGTAGGTATCTGACACATTTTTGGATCTTTATCTTTCAGTCACATTTGCCTAAAACTGGCCAACAGATCAACAAGCTGCCTAGCATGGGAAACCAGACAGGAGGCAACACAACCAAATCAGCAGACAGCATCATCACTTTAGCCTTGTTTCTTGAGCAACCCAAAGTAAAACTTTCCTTTGATACAATTTTCAACACAAATCTGAAAGGAAAAATAATACTGCAGTTGTAAATATATTAAGAAATATATTTTCACTATTTTGCTTGACTGAAAAAATAAAATACGATAGTAGCACTAAATAAATAAAAAACAACACAATGACCTGAGCAAAATAGAATATCTTTCAACAAATTTGGCTAGAACTTGAATTATTGTTTCTTAGATTACAATAAAAGACATCACCATCAGCATTCATAATGATTTCAATGATATACAGAGAAGTTGCCATGAATATTTTCCATCATATCATTACCATCCTGATAGAAGGCTGCTTAAAGCACATCATTTCTTGTCTAGCCCTCTCTTGATGGTGTATTACATCAACTAAGCAATGAGGCTGCAGTGATATATTATTATAGTGTGTTGTCAGAGTGACCCTTTATAATAGATGATTATTTGATATATCACAAGAACACTTTTGGCGCCACGGAATCCAGGACACAGATCTCTTTGGTAAGGTTTGAACTTTGTGAAAGTACGTATTTTGCTAAGAAATAATTTGAGACATGGTTCTGGAAATCAGCCTGTTATGAGCCACCATTTCATGTTACTGGGGTCCAGTGAGCATAAGAGAGAGCTCTCCATCCACAAGGACATCCCACTTAAACAGCCTGTATCCCAGAGAAGCAGATCAGTGAAGCATTGTGTTACGAGGCTGTGCCCAAATGCCTTCACATCGTAGAAAAAAGGTGTTTAAGAAGCAGCTGTAACGGGGGACTTGAAAAGAGGTGGTGCAAAGAGAGAACTGACACTGAGACAGGTGGATTAATGGGAATGAGTCATAACAGAGGTGACAGGGGAGGATAATGTTAGCAAGATGCTTCTGTCATCTTCATGACTTTGGTTACTGAATAATACACCTGGAACCGGTATAATCACATATAATCATTCCAAAGGAAAAACAAATGAAATAATACGGATTCTGTGGAGATTCTAAAATCAGGAACAAACAGTCAAGTGTTCAGCAACACATGAGAAAAATAATGGGTATGTTTTCTGCTGCTGGAGACTGATTTCATGCAATGGAAAAGCAGCACAAGCTGATGAACATTAAAAATGTGAAAGGTCCCGTCCTTGCATAAAATGTCTGCAGTAATTAGGCACAAGGGATTAATACAGCACAAACCATGATGTGTGTGGAATATTTTCTAGCTCCCTTCTCCTAAATGGGAAGAAAGCTCACATTTGAGCCTAAATGAGCAAATTCCAGGTTTCTGAAAATCTCCTGTTAAGTCTCAGTAATCTATCTGAGACAAATGGAGGCAGGAAAGGTCAGAGGGAACACAGCAAACATCGTTCAAGACTTACAGACAAGTTTCGGTGTCGGTTTTATCAACAAATCTGGGGGAAGCCACTTTTATGAACATACTGCAAGGACCTCAGAGCCTTGGCTGCTTCTCCCTTCTGTGTCGTAGGCAGATTGCAGGGCTCATTGAAAACTACTACCTCTGAATTTACAAATGGTGCCGGTCTTTATGAACACTGGCCCTCGCTTCACACAGATTAATAGGTCATTTGTCTATGCTGCTATCCCTTTTTATTAAAAATAAACACACAGGCATGGAGCTTTCCTGTGGTTTGATAGTGTTCAGCTCGCTTTCCTCTCTGTGTAGTGACTTGGCTTCTGTCATGAAGCTGACTTTCATACCAAGGCACAAATCCACCGCCCTCCCACGGTGATGCTTGGCAGTTGGCAGCATGAAGCTGGAGCTCTGATTTCATGTTAGCTCTGGCTCGGCATCCCGACAAGCTTCCCGGGGGCCAGTGCTTCAGGGGGATTCCT
>NW_010422528.1:79488-88723 GCF_000710305.1 Buceros rhinoceros silvestris
GCGGAGGATTCAATTAGCACCACGCAAGAGTGGAGCAGTGCCAGGCAGTAACACGTCAGCCCGTGTCCCACATGCATGGCCCCAGCGTCTGGGTCTGGACCTTTAATCTGTGACTGCTGCTCACTGTACTCATATCAAAGGGCAAGTGTTCAGGGGAACGGAGGCAAATTCTGCTCAGCTGGGTTCCTGGAGCAGGGTCAGCAGCATACCAGGCAGGCTTTTAGGAATTCAGCAAAATAATAATGGAAAGCTGAAGATCTATTTCAAAATGTTTATTTTCATAGGCCTGATTTTTCAAAAAGTTGCACTTGCCTTGAATCTTTTGATTTCTCCCTGTCCATCACTGGAGTTCTGTTAGATTTTTGAAGTTAATGACAATTAAATTAATAACTCTGAGTGGAGACTGCTAAACACTTCTCGAAAATCAGTTTCTTCAACTTGAGTATTCAAAAGGTGAAACAGATTAACATCATGGACATTTCTGAAATGTCTGTTTGTCTACTCTGGCAACACACTTCTTTCTAGCTCTTGAAATACAAGAATGACATTTCCAAGTGGAAGCCAACCTGGTTTAGTATTTCCCCTCCTTTCTATGAAATACTTGTTCCTAACTAGAAGATATTGCCCAGGCACCTTCTATATGGATCCCACAGGCACAGCAAAGAATCAAAACAGTCAGTTAAAGGAGGAATTTGATAGACTCATTACACAAGTATCATATGGGCCATGTTGAAATGAAATAATGAACGTGCTTACTGTCACTGGCATAATTAAAAAAGCACTGGAAAATAAACTGCGATGGAAAATCAGGTTGCAAGAGGATGCATGTGTATTTGCAACATTTAAGAGAGCTGAAAATATAACAGAATTAAAATAGCTCAAGCTCTGCAGTGATTTGTGTGCAGCACTTACAGCTTGATATTCTGCAACACAGGAGAATAACCGGGCTTTATGGACGGATTTAAGATGTAAAGACATGCTTGTGCTCTGCATTTCCTCCACTTTCAAAGTAAGCTGGAGCAATCCTACCACCTGTCTGGCAGTAGCTTAGTTTTTAAATACTTATCTGTAAGGAAAATAGATTTACTCTAATTCTCCAATAATTTAATTTTTCAGAACTTCACCAGGAAATTGCTTAGTCTGTATCTTTAAACCAAGTACCTAGTAATGACGGAGACTATTGGTGAAGGAGCTAGGGCAGATGGATGCAGAAACTTTCACTCTGCAGCACCAGGCACTATCATTATGTCATTTGGGTCTGTTCAAAGACAGAAAGTAGATAAAGATGTTGCGGATCCTTGTAGCTGAAATTTCCCTACTGCTGTGACACCAAGGGGGAGAACAGTTGGCTTACTACAGTGATGAATGAGAAAGTCATTATTATGAGATACATCAACATTATGTTTTTTCCTCTATTGGCACTCTATTTACCACTACAGATCTTCCCTGAAGAAGGGAAAAATGCTGCTGCTAACTTCATTTTCTGCTCTTTCATCTGCAGTCTGTGCTGATGCTGCCCCGCACAGTGTTTTACTTCAGTGATGAACAGAATGAGAACACAAAGCAATTTAAACTTTTTTCCCATAGATTCCAACATCCTTATTTGCCAAATTGTAGAATAGAATAGGATGGAATAGAATAGATCTGGATGTCATTTACATCATCAAAACACTCATTATAGCTTGGATCTTGAAAATCATAGTGAACAAATACGTGCCTCTGGAATATAAATTAAGCATTGTGATTGCCTGGAAGCATCTGCACAGTATGTACCAGTCAGTAAACCTGCAAAATGTTGCATTTTTTCAGGAATCTGTTAGACTTTTTTCCACCAAAGCTTTCCTGAACTGGGTAAGTCTCATTCTATTGTACACTTATGCTCATATATAAATCTCCATTTAGTAAAAGATATTTTGGTCAGTCCCATGATGGAAAAATTCAGGCAGGTTTCCCAGTAATACAATACTTCAGCTTGGATGCTTTTCTCTCCTGTTCTGCTTCTCCGAGTTCATATAGACTTTACGCTGAAGATTTACATTAAAAAGTTCTCTTTATCTTAGCATCAGTAACAGAATCTGACTTCATGGAAAACACTGAAAAGACACTCATATACCAGGTGGGTTAGGATGAATTCTTTTAAGCAGCCCAAAATTGAGCCTGGTTTTGACCTACACTTGGAAGCTTACAAATTCAGATTAAAAAAACCCACCTGTGAGTGGTTTTCCTAAATTGCTTTGTTTCCTTTGTCCAGCTTGACCTGAAATTGAGATTTATATTTTAAAAATTGGCTTTATCCTCCCTTGGAGGCCACCTGAGCTATTTCAAGTACCACGTAAACCACATAGATGTAACAGTGTTTCTTCCAACGTTGCTATATGAAAAAAATTGAAGCTTATTCCCACCATATATTGCTCACAAATGCCTCGTTGTCCCTTTGACAAATGGTCTGTGGCAAATTGCTGAAATCATCTCTTGCAGCACTGCAGTTTAAAAGATTCATCCCATTGAATATTCTCCCTCAAAGGCTAAAGTCTAGCCTCAAAATTCCAAATATTGCAGCTTAATAAAATTTTAAAGACTGTGAGACCCTCTCCCGGGATCAGCTGTCAAACATCTTTTGAGAAGAGACATAAACAGCCTTCACCCTAGAGTCTGAACACCTTAGTCTTTGAGAAAATAGGAGGGAAAAAAAAAGAAAAAGAAGGGAAGAAAAGAAAAGAAAAGAAAAGAAAAGAAAAGAAAAGAAAAGAAAAGAAAAGAAAAGAAAAGAAAAGAAAAGAAAAGAAAAGAAAAGAAAAGAAAAGAAAAGAAAAGAAAAGAAAAGAAAAGAAAAGAAAAGAAAAGAAAAGAAAAGAAAAGAAAAGAAAAGAAAAGAAAAGAAAAGAAAAGAAAAGAAAAGAAAAGAAAAGAAAAGAAAAGAAAAGAAAAGAAAAGAAAAGAAAAGAAAAGAAAAGAAAAGAAAAGAAAAGAAAAGAAAAGAAAAGAAAGAAAAAGAAAAAGAAAAAGAAAAAGAAAAAGAGGACAGTAAGGTTTTGTTTTGGTTTTTTTTTAACTGAAAAAAGCCCCAGAATATGCTTTTAGATGTTAAAATGCTAGCGTTTTGATCTTCTGTTGAACACTATGTCAGGAATACTTATTCAAAATGTTAGAACCCTGTTTGTAATGAAAAAGCACAACTGCAGTTATCTTTCTTCAGGCGTTTTAAAATATCCACTGCTTTTGTGGAACTTTCTTGAGAATTGCATATATGTTTCCATCACACGCAGAGCCTTGCCCTGATATCTGCATCCAGCCTCATCAGCCCAGCCAAGCTTCATCTGGGCTTTCCTCCCTGCCCTTAAGAAAGAGCAAAGTTCACTCTAGTTCATGACACATAGGATTTTGTTTATTCCCTTCTAATCAAGCCTGATCAAAGATTTTTAGGAAGTTTCAGTAACAATCTTTGTCACCATATGCTTGGAAGGCTAATCCCCCCCCAGCCTCTTCTAGGAGGGAAAGCTGACTCATGTTCGATGACCAGAGGAAAGTCAATACAAGGCAGAGTTTGCATGAACCACAGCTGGGTGAGTTTACAATCCAGCATCTGTGCATAAATACGTTGCACTGGTGGTTTAAGGTCACACACGAGGTTGGGAAGTGGAGTGACATGGAGACACACACCTTGTTCTGCCATCTCATCGTAGGAAACGGGCAGTGGACAGGTAAGTGGACTTACCTTTCAGGAGCAATGTTGATAATTGTTGCCACTAGAGCTCATCGGTCAGAACACAAATAGGCATCGTTCAGTCCTAATCCACGAATGGCATTCCTCTCCAGCCCCAAACCCACGTCTTTAATTATGAAAGTCTTTTACATTCACATCTATCCCATACTAAATACAGATATCTTTTTTATCACGCCTGTCAAAGTTATTTTTGACTGTGAAATCCATGAAATCTGTTGCAAACACTTTAGATGGTGGAAGAGAAGAAGAATGGGAGCTATTTAATGAGAATTAATGAGAGATGTACTGAAACCTGGGCTCTGGGCGTTCCCCACGCTTTCACACACCCACTATGTGGGCATTGAGAGTTTTAAAACTCTCAAATTCCATCCTATTAATCAATAACATAACACTTTGTGGTAAAACTCAGGAGTAATTAATACTTAGCTGAACTTACAAAGCAACGGGTTGTTTATGCTGTTTCGAGCACACCAGCAAGTCTCCATTTTCCAGCTACAAAGCGGTGCTTAAGGAATAATCAATCATTTCTACCAAGTTAGCAAATATTACCAACTGAGTACTAACTGCAGAAAATAGTTCAGACTACTCCCATTTCAAATACTTCTCTACGTGTTGTGACAGGAAGCACAGAACCCCCTTCCTTCCACCCACACCACACCAAGATTAGAAGACTCCAAACTCTGCTAAAACACCGATGGTCTCATTACATATTTTGTGACAAAAATCTTCCCTGTGGTAGTTTCGCAATACGTTGCGTTCAAGCCTTTTGGTTCAGCGCCCACAGAAGTTAAAGAAGATACTCTTAGAGCTTCCAGGATGCAGGGGTGAGAACCTTCTTCTTGTCTGTCATTTCACAAAACCGGTGAGTGTGTAGCCCATAGAAAATAGAAATGTAAACCAAGAAGCCTGCTCTGTCTGAACAAAATTAAGCCTGCAGAACTAAATGAACTGTTACTTAACCCGAAAATATTTGTGCTGCACTGGTAGTTTGGGCTTTGTTTGACGACCACCATTGCTCAGTGGCATTTCAGTTGCATTGGCAGAAGGGGAAAATTCTTGGTTTTTTTTTTTCTTTTTTTAGCCTGAGTCCTTAAGGTCAGTGTGCTCAAATAAAGCAGTTGAGTGGTGGTAAAAACGGAGGCACATGGAAATGGGACTTCGTGTTCATCAGAAATTTTCCTTAGCTGAAGAAAAAGCATACTATAGTGCTCACAGAATAAAAGCTGAGCTAGACGGAGTACTGCTGTCATCTAGTGAGACAGGACAACTAACAGCCTGACCTCTCCTGCCTCTCCAAACCGTCACTCCTATTACATCAGCTGGTGTAGGATATCAGGCTCTTGCTCTATTACGCATACTTTACAGAGAGTTTTAATGTTTCCATAACATGCCAGATATTGCCAGCGTTCAAGCCGTTTTCTCCAAGTCAGTTTACTTACGCTGTATTTGAAATCCCCACATTTAAATAACTGGACCTGACCATATTTAATTTCACTGAGTTTACTCAGGACTAAAGCAGGGAATTTTCCCCTCGCACAGGGAAAAGTCCATTAAATTTAAATTAATATTATATAACTAATGTATCTATAAAAACATACTATAAAATATACTCTGTCTCTAAATAATCTTTCTCCATATACATAGGTATTTATACACACACACAAACTAGTCCACGCATGCAAATCATTACTGCTTATGGTGTCCTAATAAAGAAGAACAACGGAAGTAAAATAACAAGATTAAATTATATATAAAATAATTTGTATGTAAACTTACAGTATATTAGTTTATATCATTAAAAATTATATAATTCAATGCATCTATAAAGAATGATGAAAAAGTTATAAATCTATTTTGTGTTAAAACTACATTTTCTACAGTACAAACTATCCTCTGTAAGTAGCATTCCTACCCTTAACATACTTCTAAAAAAGAAAGAGCTCTCTTTCTGAGCAAAGAAAAAGGAAACGGCCCGTGTTACTCCTGAGAAGTCCAGCTTTTTGAGACCATCAGAAGAAATAAATTCCCAAATCTATGATCACAGCTGGAACATGGCTTTATGAAGTTTATAGCTACATTATATTAGGCCAGTCACCATATATGAGGTCACTTCTGAAAAGAGGAGGCCTCTAAAACAGAGGACGTGAAAAATAACGGCAGATACAGTTTATATAGTAACTTGAAAACTGAGCCACGAGTAACTGAACAATCAGGAAAACTGCTGTGGTAATCCAGGGAAAACTGCACCCTGCAATGCAGCTCTACTGCACAGATGCAGAGTGCACACAGCTGGCTCAGCAACACCTGCCTGGAGATGGAGCAGTCTTTAACTTCGTGTTCTTGTACTCTGGCATATACAAAGAACTCCACAATAATGGTTTAAGTATGGAGCTGACAGAGAGACTAGAGGTAAACAGAGCTGGATTTCAAAGATACAGTAATTTTGTAATAAATTTTGTGAAGAGTTTAGGGGACACTTATTAAAGTTCTGAAACTGTCAGGTCTATGAATATTATCAGCTTTTAAAAAAGCATTTAAAGCTTAAATGATCACTGCCAAATACTCTCTGTAAGTAATAGAGGAATGTCCACCATTTATGGGTAATTACTCATTTCCACCCATTTCTAAAAGCTGTAGCAGGAGGTGAGACATGAATTGTGCAGTTTCATTACTTAAGGACACACTGGGTCTTTTTTTGGAAAGTAACCTGCCAAAAGTGAAAAGAATATATCTTTTTAATAGATGATGATTTCTCAAAGGCGCTTTGCATTTCATAGCACAAGGACAACAGCTAGAAAGGGTAAGAGGACTTCTAAGCTGGAATGAGGAATATGATGGTTTCCTTCCTGCCACATCTGCATTACTCTGCAGCCCCATGGCACAAGGACTTGAACTTTAGAGCTGTACACTATGTAATCTGAAACTTGAAAGGGACAGAGCCTTCACTGCTGACACCTGCTGATGACCAAGGAGAGGTTGCTTAGACCTGGAGTGTTGCCCAGTCCTAGACTCATGTCCCCAAGGAACACTATCATTCCTCAGTGGGCAATAATGCCCAGAGAGCAGAGGGCAGAAGGATGTTTAGTCTGCCACAAGTGTTTTTGTTAGGCTGTCTTCAATGCTTTGAAGTTATGGGTGAATACATGCTTCATAACGAACAGACATGACAACGGTGGCTGCTAGAACCTGTGCCATCTTAGCTTGTTCTCATACCCTCTGTAATTATTAGGTAAAACTCCCTAGTTTGTGTAAAACTTGAATTCCGGAGGCAGAGCTCTGCTTTTCTAGCCTACCAGCCCAAAGCTCCAGGGGAGAAACCTCCACACTTTGCCACGTGGCCATAGCAAGCAGCTGGGACTAAGAATCTAAGCAGAAGCATGATCTGATCATTGCACCTGGAGCACAATGAAGCAAGACATTTATAATGGAGTTATTGTGCTGCTGAAAGCGCTGGGGATGAACAGGTGCTCTGAGCAGTGTCAGGGGGAGGTTAAAAATGGAAATGTGATTTCTGTAAACCTGGGGGTTCAAATACTACACCAGCGTGGTCAATATGAGAATGATTTCACGTATGAGAAACCAGAAAGGCTGCTTATTACAGAGCGTTAGTCATCGAGCCGTCAGACATAATCGCGTGAAGTGGGTAGGAAAGCTGGAAGACTGATACCTGTACTGAGAGTCATTTCTTGCTCATGGAAACAGGGCAGGACTGGAGACAATACATCTCCATTAATTAAAAATTGGGGTAACTGCCAGGAAAATTGCCAGTTGTTGGAGCAACTGCATGTGCCATACGCTGTATGGGATGGGCATGAATGTAGCAGCCGTGAAAACAGAAAAGTTGTAGGGCTTTAATGACATGAGCACACTGACACAGCTATAGCCAGCATGTCCAGGGGACAGATAATTCGCAGCAGTGCCACAGCCAGTGACGTCCAAGCGACTGAGTAACAGTGCTTTGGGCAAAGCGAGAGGAAGGGAAAAGGCTCTGGATCACTTCAGTGGGTGAGGTCTAAGCTGGGATCCCAGCTGCGGTTTCTTCCATCCCCAGAGCTGAGCACTGCAGAGATTACCGTCACGAGCAGGTCGGAGCCCAGGCACAGAAGCAGCTGTGACAAGAGCCCTGGTGATATGGGACTTGTCACGAGACAGAGAGACTGACGGAGCAGGCATCACAGAGGACAGCTTTGACAGGGCACTCTGATGAGGGTCTGCCCATGTAATGCCAGAATGACTGCATTTCTCTTAAATAAAACTCTGTCCTGTTAACTCTGGACTCCCTGATGGCAAGCAGGCATCCCCCAAGCCGAGCCAGGGAGGGCCAAGGGGGCGCTCAAGCCAGCATTTTTTGGGCATTGTTTATTTAAGCGGAAGCTTTAGAACTGAATCTGGTCCTTTTCCCCACCAAGTACGTTTATCAGTTAAGGATTTTTAATTCAAAGGATTCTCATTTTTAAAGCACCCCAAGTGAACAACAGCTGTTGTCCCAGTTCTCAGAGTGCTCACTGCCACTTGTGGGTCAGCTGGATATTTCAGTTTATTCCACAGCTCTCAGTGGGAAGGAAAGGAAGGTTCAGAGATAATTCCAATAATACAATGTCTGCCACTATGAGAAGTATATAGCACAGTACATCTCTTGGTATTGGATTCCTGATAAATAAAATAAGGGTGGTTATTTTTAATTTAGTATTGCAGCATGTAGGTCACAGGCAACACAGAGGCTTTGATGCTTACAGAATATTCACAATGTAATTTATCTTTAATTTTTATTTATGTACTTCAGGGCCTTGTTTTAGAAAATGCACAAAATCATTCCTAATTTTAACCCTATATTAAAGTATCCCACTAGTCTAGAGTATAAACACTTAAGGATATTAACTAATTAGTGCTGTAACTGTTTTTGAAAAAGGAATGCTGCAAATTAAAGTTGTAACAAAATACAAATGTTATTTTTGACCAGTGAAATCTCTCAACACCAGCCGTCTCA
This sequence comes from Buceros rhinoceros silvestris, assembly GCF_000710305.1. Classification (NCBI taxonomy): domain Eukaryota; kingdom Metazoa; phylum Chordata; class Aves; order Bucerotiformes; family Bucerotidae; genus Buceros; species Buceros rhinoceros. Next base: position 88,200 of record NW_010422528.1, read on the forward strand.
ACATTAACTGAAAATACATGTGGCCATCTTCCCTCTCCTTCATATTTTACACCCATTCTCACCTTTATATCTTATGCTGCTGAAAGCCAGTCCTGCCTCTTCTGATGGTAATGGCCATAGCTTTTCCAGGTCAAACACCAAACTGGTATGGAGTTCAGTTAATTAGTGCCCTCTTTTTAACCTACATACTTTTTCTTTTCTTAGGTCTTGTTTGTTTTATTTTTTTCAGTCCTTGTATTTAGGCAGAAGGTTTTGTCCAAGTGAAACCCCTCAGTCAGCTCCATGTAGTCCAGGGAACCAGGTGCAAATCAGTTCTCAGGATGTTCAAGAAATTCTAGCTCATCATTCTGAAGCCTTGTTGAAAACATTGTTTTTTTCTGCCCTGGTTAGGAATACAACCTTCCTTCACTTGTGAATTTCTTGGAGAAAGTAAGTAGCATTCCTATTAACTGCCTGAAAAATAATTTGATGTCAAGGGATTTTTTTACGCTTGCTTTTTCCTTTCTTATTACAGAAGTTTACTG
>NW_010422529.1:0-4433 GCF_000710305.1 Buceros rhinoceros silvestris
GGTGTTGATTGACATGGTTTGGCTCCAGGGGTGGCTGTGAAATTGGAGCCAAGGTGACAAAACCTCCTTTTGCGTCCAAAGAAGGTGTCTGTGTTTGGGGGACTGGGTGGTGGGGGGGTTGGGGAGGGTGGTGAGGAGAGGTAGGGCATCCTCCTCCTTGTCCTAGAGCCAAAATCCTAAACCACAACACACCTCAATGTCCTTCTCATAGTGAGGAGCCCAAAACTGGACACAGTACTAAAGGTGTGACCTCACCAGTGCCAAGTACAGGGGAACAATCACTTCCTTCCTCCTGCTGACCACACTACTGCTGATACAAGCTGGGATGCTGCTGGCCTTCTTGGCTGCCTGGACACACTGCTGGCTCATGTTCAGCCGGCTGTCAGCCAACACCTCCAGGTCATTTTCTGCTGTGCCGCTTTTCAGCCACTCTTCTCCAAGCCTGTAACGCTGCGGGGTGTCGTTGTGACTCAAGTGCAAGACAACGCTTGGCCATGTTGAACCTCATACCATTGGCCTCGATCCATTGATCCAGCCTGGTCAAATCCCTCTGTAGAGCCTCCTTACCCTCCAGCAGATCAACACTCTCATCCAGCCTGGTGTCATCTGCAAACTTACTGAGGTGCATTCTATCCCGTCATCCAGATCATGGATAAAGATGTTGAAAAGAACAGGCTCCAATACTGAACCCCAGCAAACACTGCTTGTGACTGCCCGCCAACTGGATTGAACTCTATTCACCCCCACTCCTTGGGCTCAGACATCCAGCAATTTCAACAATGCTGAAACTAAGAAGAGGATTGGATTCTGGGTGGGTTCATCTATTGCATTCTGTCAATCATCCTTAAGCATCTTGTTCAGGGAATGAGAACATTAAGGCAACTCATTTCCTTCCTACAACAGGTAGGATTGATATATCTATTTAGAGTTTTACATCAGCTTCTTTTAGTTTAGATCAGAACATAGTTTCTGAAGCAAATCTCCACATTTTCTCATTTAGCATGCTGTTGTGGTTTGGTTTGCACTGCAGACTGATCTTGGAGCCTGAAAACTGCATTTCTTTTAGTTGAAAATAGACTAGTACTAAACTGAATGGTTTCCAATCATTCTTTTATTTGGATCAAACTAGTCCCGGATCAAATCGTTTGAAAGACTGCTATCACAATGAACTATTTTCTAGTGTAAACAGAGCCTTGATCCTACTGTGTAGTTTAACATTCCGCTGGGGGATTACTTCAAAAGGCCTGAAGCAGGCTATTCAGAACATAGTACTTCCATAGGACACATGCTACAGGAAAGATCTATCTGTTTTACATAGGGGCTTATTCAGACACTGCAACCCTAGGGGCCCCAAAATTACCTGACATGATATTTAAGTGGTTTGACACTTAAAAATGAGAATAGGCATGCTCAAGATTCTTGCTGAATTGGGGCCCCTACAACCTAACACCACTACTGAGTATTGGCTAAATGAAAAAAAAATTCACCCCACCTTCCTTAACGTTATGGATTCCAAACCATCTAAATGAATGTTAGATGTTTCTGGTACCTTGTACCTAGGCAAGCTGAATAATACATCCTGGATATGTCAGTCTATCACAACAGGTACTTTATGAGACTCCTTATAGCCACAACACAGCCAGATGTTCGATAATATTTATCATGCACTAGTATTAGAAATACGCAGAGGTCAATTTGATAGGCTTTGTAGTCCAGAGAAGAGATGACATTTTCTGCTTTTTTTGCAGGTTTTAATAAGATTTGGGAATTTTGTGTCCATATCACTATAAATACCAATTCAATTTCCTCACACTACTGATTACCTGATGTAAAGATAGTAATGAAAAGGATGACAGAGCCATAGATCCTGATAGAAAATGAATTATAGTGACAGCAATCATTGTACATGAGTACATGACAAGAATTTTCAAAAATTACCTATAAATTACTCATTTGACTAGGCAATATAAGTGAACCTTAGACAATTTAAAGACCAAACTGAACAAAATCCTGAGCAACCTGGTCTGATCTCATGATTGAGCTGCTTTGAGCAGGAGGTTGGTCTTTAGCTTACTAAAATCTGTAGCACAGAAAAGAAATGCAGAAAGGATCCATTTATTTGAAAAATGGAAGGGTGTAAACTTTCATTTGCTCCTATCACACAGTGTCGTGAAATACCATCTCTCTCTGACATTTAATGGTATATACAGAGCTAACTGCATGAAGAAGTGTAATATTTAATATTTCATATGAATATGAATATAATGATAGCACTACAAAAAGTGTTGGATTCACAGCTATAAGCCAACTTTTAACAAAATTTTAGAGAACATTTTAATTTAGTTAACTGATAGTATGTATAAGCAAAAAAATAAAAGGGTTTTGGTTTGATTTGCTTGCTTTTGTTGTCTATCTGTTTTCTCTTTGTAAACTACCAAAGTCCAATAAAAAAGTAGAAGTGGCAGTTAAGTTATACACTAGTATTTCATTTCTGGACATACTGTGGGGAGGCTCTTTGGTGTAAATACACAGTTACGCATTGCCCTCACCTGGTCTGAATACTTAGAGTATATGAACATAATATTATCTCTTAAAGTTTTATAAGAAAGGGAAAGCATTTTGTATTGCCAGATAATATTTTTCATTACTTTCTGACAAATATGCAGAGGTATTCAGTACCTACAGTTCCCATCCTGAAATAGTTTCTCATGGTGTGTTTGCCTGAAGGGATACCAAGGGAACTAGGCAGAACAGATAGATAGCAACATTCAAGAAAAAGTAATAAAATGCTCTTCAGAGATCTTTTCTTAAATTAAACAAAAACAAAACCAAAAAAACCCCCAAACCCTCAAGTTCAAGTTTTCATGAATATGAGATTTATTTTTTCAGTTTTGCTATACATGAAATCCCACTGTTAAAAAAGACACATTCGCTACATTAGTGACACTTTTTCTAGGTTAATATTCTAATTATTAATATTTCTAGTGCGTAAAATGATACTTCTGCACATTAACAGAGGTCCATGGGGTGCGTTCAAGAACTTTGCCACCTCCTTATCCACAATCCTTCACTGTTAACTCAATCCTTGGCTGTCTTCAGGAAATGTCTAACTCTCCAGAACAAATCTGCTTCAGAGGTACTTCTTAATGGAATGGGTGCAAACCAAGCCAGGCCTTTTAGCCTCAGGATCAGAGTTTGGTCCTAGGCCATCTTCTATTTTGCATTATAGACATGGTATAGCAAAATATTTTCATATGTTACAATTCATTAGAATTCATGCATTTTTCTTCGGTTTTCTTTGCTTTAGGAAGATTCAACTGCAGAAGTGCAACATATAGAAAATGGGGTTTTGTATGAAACTACATACAGTCCAAAGTGGGGAAATAATTGTTCCCATTAAGACAGACAACTAATAGCAAAAAGTGAAGAAAAGATAGTCCAATCAATGCAGAAGTTCAAAGCTTAAAAATAATAATAATAAAAAAGAAATTAAATAAAAGAAGAAATATATTGGTTGGGACAGAATCATCAAATCATCAAATCATAGAATCATAAAATGGTTTAGATTGGAAAAGACCTTGAAAGACCTTTAAGACCTTAAAGTTTTTAAGACCTTTAAGATCTTAAAGAGATCATCTAGTTCCAACCTCCCTGCCATGGGCAGGTACACCTTCCACCAGACCAGGCTGCTCAAAGACCTATCTAGCCTGGCCTTGAACATATCCAAGGAGGGGCATCCGAAGCCTCTCAGGGCCACCTGTTCCAGTGCTTCATCACTCTCACAGTGAAGAACTTCTTCCTTACATCTAATCCAAATCTACTCTCTCTCAGTTTTGAGCCATTACTCCTTGTCCTATCACTACCTAACCTTGTAAAATGTCCCTCTCCAGCTTTCCTGTAGGCCCCCTCTAGGTACTGGAAGGCTGCCATAAAGTCCTCCTGGAGCCTTCTCTTCTCCAAGCTGAACAATCCCATCTCTCTCAGCCTTTCCTCATAGAAGAGGTTCTCCAGCCCTCTGATCATCTTTGTGGCCCCTCCTTTGGACTCACTCCAACTAAAGAACTAACATAGAAATCTCTATGCTAAAGTAACACATGGAAGTAAAAATCACTAAAGGCCAAAAGTCTTTCCTAGTTCTCTATGCTTTAATGAGATGTGAAAGAATTTGACTGGCTTCTGCACATAATTTGAAGGTGAACATATGAGATAACAGTATTCTGGTTTTAGCTGGGATAGAGTTACTTTTCTTCATAGCAGCTTGTACAGTGCTATGCTTCAGATCTGTGACCAAAACAGTGTTGATAACACATCCATGTTTTAGTTATTGCTGATCAGTGCTTACACAGTGTCAAGATTTTTATGCTTCTCACACCACCCAGCTAGTAAGTAGGTTGGGATGCACAAAAAGATGGGAGGGTACATCCATGGGACTG
>NW_010422529.1:4584-7126 GCF_000710305.1 Buceros rhinoceros silvestris
TGAACCCAGCTGGTCTAAGGGATGTTCCATATCATAGGACATCATACTTAGCAATAAAAGCTTGGGGAAGCAGAAGTAAGGGGAGATGTTGGAGTTATGTTTGTCTTCTCAGGTAACTGTTAGGGGTGACAGAGCCCTGTTCTCCTGGAGATTGCTCAGCACCTCACTGTCAATGGGAAGTGGTGAACTTCTTATTTTGCTTTTCTTGCTTGCACAGATTTTGCTTTACTTATTAAATTGTCTTAATCTCAACCTACAAGTTTTCTGATTTTTACCCTTCCAATTCTCTCCCCCATCCTGCAGGAGAGGGCATGAATGAGCTGGTGTGTGGGGCTGAGATGCCTACAAGGGTTAAACCACAAAACCCATTTACGTTAGACCACCAGAAAATAATTTCAGTGATCCAAATGACTTCCCATCTTAGTGAGCAGAAGATCAGAGAAATATAGCTTCCCACACCGAGATGAAGCAGAAACCTCAGTACTGTCTTCTGGAGGCACAGAGTTGCTGCAGCCCTTCTCCATGAAATACATTAAAAATTTAGGCAGTTTGGATCATTTCTCTGAAGGCAAGTAGTTAACTTTTTGGCTTTTTTCAAGATTTTTTTTAGAAATCCTGATCCTGTCAAATGACATTTGTTATATAAACATAGAGAGGCAATAAAGGCTGACATCCTTTGAAAAGAATTGTGGGAAGTAAAGACAAGGTGTTAAGAAATGTGGAGTAAGCTAACCAAGTAACTCTTATGAATTTGACTTGGAACATAATGGGAAAATACCAAATGTTTCAAATAGTATGGGGAAGGAGGTGGGAAGAACAACAGATAAGAGAGGTTATTTTGGCAGCAGCTTTTGGACTGCAAAATTCTGGGTGTATGTTCAAAGAAAGAAAAAAAGTCTAAAAAATATGTGCAAAAATTTGGGAACAAATGCAAGAGTATGTACTATTAAATGAAGATACATCTATAATCAGGAAAAAAAGCACTATTATGTTTAGACTACTATTACACACAGATCGTTCTTTCTCTTACTGACCAATATTGCCTTATCCTTTCTGAGTACTCCTTTGTCTGTCTGAGTGCATCTGTTATCTCCTGAGCTATATTTAACTCATAAATACCATGAGGCAGGGATCATCCATCTGTTTTCTGCTTGCATGGCTATTTTCACTGTAAGTTCCTGATACAAGCTTGAGCTTTTTTAGTGTAATGGTAAAACTCTGATAGATTTGTCAAGAACAAATCAAGCCAAACAATTTTAAATCCTTTCTTCAATGTAATTTCTGGTGTAGTGGATAAGAGGAAAAGAAGAAAGGTACCACGAATCTTTTATTTGGTTGGTTGGTTGGTTCGGTTTTCATGTCATTCTCATAGGTAAACTTAGAAAATGAGATCTAAGTGGCACAGCAGTAAGATGACTGTACAGCTCACTAAACCCTTGTAATTTAAAGAGCAGTGAAGACTGTCTCACAAGAAAACTATCACAGCAATTCAGATGGCGTCCAGTACATCTAACAAGTTCAATTAAATAACTTCATGAATGATTTAGAAAATACAACAGCAAGTGTACATATAAAACCTATTGGTGACTCAGATCTGGAAATGATTGCAGTTTCTGAGGAGAAAACGAGAATTTTAATCATCTTGATAAATTAGAAGAATGGTTCAAAATCAATAAGGTGATATTCAGTATAAACAAGGGCAAAGTACTGTGTTTATGCAAGAAAAATCAAAGGCATAAATGTGTCCTGGTTTAAGTTAAGACAGAACTAATTCTGTTCTAATTCTGTTTCCAGCTCAGTTTCTTCTAATTAACTGCACTGTCTGAAGTTAACAGCATATTTTTGCAGTGTCTGCTCCTAGAAGTGAATGCTTGATGTTTGCAGTTACTGCCAGGGGTTGGGGTGCAGAAAGGCTCTTGCTGATACTTGCTCCTGTGCAGATCAAGGTCACTGCTAAATCCTGTGTGACACGGTGGGGGTGCAGTGAGTGAGAGGCTGCACCTGCAGGGAGGAGCAAACAGGACAGGTGACCCTGAACTGACCAATGTGGCAGATTGAGGTACGTCCCAGATGACGATCCCGGGCCAGGAGTCAGGAAGTCAATGGACAGAGATTCGGCAAGCAAAGACCTTTATTGATATCACAGCAAACCTTGTATACCCTCTGCCCCAAAGGCAGTAATTTTCCACCAAGGGACAAGTCCTAACATGTTTTTTAACAAACCTAAAAACAAGACTTTACTATATTATTTGTGCAGTTTAGCTCCTTCCTTTCCCAAGCCATTCTAGCCCAAACATCCAGTTATTGATGATGGTTCACAAATATTAATTTCAGTTTTTAAATAAATTCTAGACAAGATCATTGTATGCAAATGTATACTTACCCAATTTAGAAGTGATGATGTGTAGGAAATTATTGATAGTGATGTTTTGACTGTGATTATTTATTTTTATGAAGGAATGGATAGGGCAAGAAATAATGTATGCAATTATTGGGAAATTGAAATTCAACAGTTAGAAAATCTTTTAAGCATAAGAATTTT
>NW_010422530.1:0-4443 GCF_000710305.1 Buceros rhinoceros silvestris
GGCGGGGGCGGCGCAGCAGCCGGGGCGCTGCCGTTAATAAACCCCTCCCACCCTTGTCCAAAGAAAACAAGGCCCTGGTGAAGGGTCGGGGGATTAAAAACACGATAAACCTTTTCAAACTTGCATTGAACTCGCTTTAAACGCTCTCCCATGCTTGTTTACTTTGAAAAGCAGCGATATTGTCACGTGGTATTTGTACCTCATGACAAGGGAATATGAATGGTAAACCATAAACTTGAATGAATGATAAACTGCGTAGTAAAAAGAGATTGTCCCGGGGTATGCTTCAATGAAAGCGTTTCTCATAGACCTGTCACGGTCGGATTAAACTTTGGCGTTTAGCTGTTATGGTAAGGTAAAAGTCCTGGTAACTGGCATCAGAATAATGAAACTGTTTCAGCTTGAGATCACATGCCTGACTTAGAATGGTGTGTCTTGGAGCCTTTTTAAGGTAGAAGTTATCCTTCTTTAAGGAAAAAAGAGAAAGAGGGTATGAAAGGAAACAAACAAACTTGGATGTTAGGTACAGTTAAAGAGGCATGTCTAACCCTGGAGTTGGTGACAACAGATGAGGTTGGAAGGCTGAGAAGAGTGAAATCCACCTAGTGTTTATGCTAGCAAATGCTAACCCACGTGTCCTTCTGCAGCCACTTTGCAGGCCAATAAGGCTGAGAAAATGCTGTATGAGAATAAAAACTTTCTCTGGTTAACAATATGAGTAGTTACTTTTCCCTGACATAAATAAGACTGATGGTCGGTGCTTCTTGAAGTTCAGCTCCGAATCAAAAGTTAATCTGATATGGGTAGCAGCATAGACGTGACTTACAGCCCACCAGAAGGAGAGAAAGCAGCTCAGCCAAGAAAGTTTTCAGTCCAGACAAATATTTAATTCAGGGCCTGATTCACAGCCAGCAAGTTTGTAAAACCGTCAGCCCCATACATGAGCAATAAACGCATATTCCATTCCTCCCTGTAATTAAGCTTTGTTAATAATGTTTTGTTATTTATCAGTACAAAACGAGCATCTGCTCAGGGTGTCAAATGTGATGTGCTCATGGGAGAAAAGGAACTTGAAGTCAGATGCCTTAACGTTGCAATATATATTTCTGCTTTAAAGGTTCAAACAGAATATTGCTGGTGAGAGGGAGTTTTTTTTTTCATTTTCCAAAGCAGGGGAGTAATAATTGTCTTTTCTCCATCAGGTTTACAGTAGCGTGATAAGTACCTCGCTACTGTGTCAAGCACTTACTTGCCAAACTAATAATTAGTGATCTTAAGTAATCGCTGTATAACAGTTAGTACAAGTGGTGTTGCTTCTCTTGCAGCTGTCGTTGGCCTGCTGTATCCCTGCATTGACAGCCACCTCGGGGAACCACACAAATTCAAGAGAGAGTGGGCCAGCGTCATGCGATGTATAGCAGTTTTTGTTGGCATTAACCATGCGAGCGCTGTATCCTTGAACTAGTTTACATTGTTGCTCGGATGTGCTTAGTCTGTTGTCATGAGATAGTCTCTGCCGTTCACCTCTGGGAGAATGACAAAGGTAAGGATGGTGTAACTGGCAGAGACATAAACTCTGTGAGACCTGCCGGCAGATAACACAGTTCACTTGAAAGTATTTGGGGGAGGTTCTAGCAGAGGGGAGGGATAGACATTGTAGTAAGTCTGGTTTAATAACTGCAAGCAGAGCGGTATAAATTGTATTATTTTAATCTATATGTTGTCTACATGTAATAGTTACACAACTAGTGAGGTACGCTGGACTGGTCAGTAAGAGTGGTCTTTGTGTTGGGTAATGATGGTTTGAGCAGAAAAACCTGAATCAGCAGGGATAACTGGGTTACTTGAGACAAAAATGCATAAAAGTTAAATATATTACAATGTAGTATATTCTTTAGATGATCACTATGACAAGTTGATGTTGCCTTTGCACTCACACTCCACTCAAAAGTCAACAGGAGCTACGATTGCCTGGCAGGTCTGAAAAACAGATCTTTATGTATTGTGTTTAGAGTTACAGAGTTCTGCTTGCTTTCAGTTTGAGTTCTCCCTCATTCCATTTCAGCGGCAGATGTCTGCAGACTTAAAAGGATTGTCCTTAACATCTTTTTCCAGAAACTAGATTTTGCAAACAACGTCCAGCTGTCCCTGACTCTAGCAGCCTTGTCACTGGGTCTCTGGTGGACATTTGATCGTTCAAGAAGTGGTCTCGGACTTGGAATTACAATAGCCTTTGTAGCAACTCTGATAACCCAGTTTCTTGTATATAATGGTGTTTATCAGTAAGTTATGCTTTTGAAAGACTATTTCAACTCTCGTGTCTTAGCTGAAAACAGGGGTGCACATGCTCTGGAAATTAGTTACTAACATTTTTGGCATTTGTTAATAATGTAATTGGACGTTTTGCTTGCCTAAGGCAGCTAATTGTCCAGTTGTTCCAAATGCTCAGATTGAGAACTGGGGTGGAGGGTGGGGAGAAGACAGATTGGGATGTGTGTTGAAATGGTAACAGTTCATCAAACTGAACTTCTGCTGGCTTGGTGTATCATTAACTGGCTTTGGGAGAGAAAATTTCTAAGCTTTGCTGGCTAGAACATTGCGTTCTAGAAGCTTGTTAAGTTAACAGACTTAATCCAGTCTCCCTATTTCTTCTCATGTGTTACTGGGTTTTTTTGTTTGGGCCCAGGAAGAGAATTCTATAGCATCTTGTTAACGATTCGTAAAGTGATGTTAATAACTTGACACTAACTTATTTCCTTTTGTTTACTAGGTATACATCCCCAGATTTTCTTTACATCCGTTCTTGGCTTCCATGTATATTTTTCTCAGGAGGCGTGACTGTAGGAAACATAGGACGCCAGCTGGCTATGGTAATTACTGTCTAATTAGCATTTCCTTTAACAATCCAAATACATTCCATTGTTGTTAGTCCAAGAACAAACTATACATTTAAGAGTATGACTCACAAATTGTCACAAATTCCACTTGCCCAGAGTGGAAATGTAAACCTACAACCTGTGTTGCCAGTGGAGTGGGAATTGTCTTAGTAAGTGTTTGAGCATCTTCTGTATTTAACTTTCTCCAGTGACAGCCTAAATGAGACTGGAATCAGTTCACCGCTTCTTAATCACTCCTGCTCTGTCATTACTTCAAATTAACATCTAAGGTAGCTAGAAAAGAGGGACAGAGATGGGCTTTCTCTAATTATTTATGCAGTAGAGCATTTTTGTTACATAAATGAAAGGAAATGACCCTATATAGCATTAAATTCTACCACTCTAGAATCAAGTATGCTCTTTCTGGTCACTTAGGATGTAGTTCCAGTATCACTCCATATATGGGATAATATAAATTACTATCTCATTTGTTGGTTCTTAAGTAATTATTTCCTTGTAGGTACTTAAGACTGTACCTGGCCGTATGTTTGCACATCAGGCTAAGGCTTGGTTGTGAGAATTGTTCTGACGCTGATGGATAGTATTAATTAATCCTGTGTTGACTTAACTTCTGTTTTCTTTGTTAAGTAAGAAAAAGAAAACATCCCTCAAGTAACTTCTCTAATGCTGCTGTGGTTTAGATCCATTTTTTTTTTCTGAAGGAAGGTCATTTGTAGACTTGGGAGTTCACGGAAGATTAGTCCCCAAACTGTTTGGTAAGGTGGGGAGCTGGTTTGTGGAACTGAACCACGAATGAGTAAAAAGACAAGTCTAAAGCTAGTTGTCTTTCCTGGATCAGGCCTTCTGTCTCTTCTGCCCAGCCGTGCTAACCCAGTGGGTGGATGCTCACGTACTTCTAACGTGGATAGTCTGAACTTGGTGCCGCAGATGGACAGCCTTGCAGACAAGCTGGGGAAGAGGGACATGTTGCTTGACCACCTTCAGCTAACATCAAAGACCAATTTCTTCAGTACTGATTTCTCAGTTACACTAAATTAACAGCAAACACTTGTAGAAAAATTTGGATTTTTTTTTTTTTTTTTAAAAAAGCATGGGGCAAATCTTGTCCTGTTCTTGAAGTTTTTCTTTAATGCCAGCTTGATACCAACATACAGATTTCCCAGACCATGGTCACAATCTTAACTCCACAGTCGTTTGTTCTGAGGTTCTTTAAAATACAAGCTCGCTACTCCCCCTTCAAATCAGTGGTGCATACTTTCAGCATGAGTTTTTTCTTAAACTAAGCATATGGGGGAAGAGAGGGTATAACTTCTCTTTTTAAATTTGCCACTCATGTCAAGTGAAAAGATATATATTAACACAGTTTTATTTAAGCTTTGCTGTTGCAAGCAGAGTGTCAGAATAAAATTACAGTCAGTTATATGCTACACTTCTGTATTTCACATTGTCATATGCAGTGCTTCTTACGTTAGAGGGCAATGGAAGGGAGCCTTAAAGAAGAGCTAAAATAAATGTAGGCATATAAGACTCCTCCTTTTTTCCCTCT
>NW_010422530.1:4544-15808 GCF_000710305.1 Buceros rhinoceros silvestris
TTGGTACCTCCCCTGAACGTAGCTAAAATTGGACTGGCTCCTGCCTGCAACTTTCCTGTCAATCTTGTCATCTTACTTCCAAAGAAAGAGGGAAGGTGGCAAGGCAAAGCATTCTATTCTGGTTACCTAGAAGTATCTTCTTGTGTCTTACGTTACCATTACTTAGTCTGGAAAAACTTGGAGAAGCCCAAGCCACTGTGAAGCCTTCGGTGCTGGAAATTCAGAGAATTCCACCTCTCAAATAGAGTGTAGCGTTCAGATGATTAGGTCTTTAGGCACGAGTCTTTTGTCAGCCATCACGAATGTGGCAAGAAGGTGGAATATTGTGGGTGTTTTAAACCAAACCTGAACAGAACAGCAGCTATGTTCTCCTGTAGTCCCTGAGCCGTCTGGCTGGACAGGACAGTTGCAGATCAATCAGTGGGTATTTTCTGGGCATGTCTGGAGTAGAAGGCAGCACCTGTGGAAATTACTGTAGTGGAATAAAGTTGCCTCACTTCTTCATCAGCCTGTGTCTAGCTTTTGCAATAAGAAAAGAAATTGGAAGCAGCAGGTTAAGAAGTGTCCATTTATCCCCCATCCCATCCTGAGAAACGTTAGCTGGGAGATGCTCGCTGCTTTCCAGACAGAGGCTTTCAAGTGAGCTTGCGTGCAGTAACCAACTGCAGTGTAACCTTTAAGCAATCCTGCTGTTAGCAGAGGGTTTGGGGTTGTTTTGTTTTTTCTCTGCTTGAGGATGAAATTCCAATTTTGATGTCAAAAGAGAAGGTGAAGGTGCTACTGCCACCATCAGCTCTTACTGCTTATTATAACACCTACAGTTGCTCAGACCGTGCTTATCAGCTGGGTTAAACTGATGGGGACATTTCATTTTCAGTTGTAAACATCATTCTTATCATCTGGCACACTAGGGTGGTATTAGGAACTTAGACCTCACAAATATCTGTTGTTTGCTCCTGTTGGAGGCTGCAGAACTGAGAACGCGTTCAATACTTCCAAAGACATTTGCATTTTGACTCTGGAATGAGGAGAACATTACGAGCTTTGTTCTAAAGAAAAGTTGGTTAAAGTTCTTACGCTGACATTCTGTAGGGTTTCACACTAGAAAAGGGCCTTTGGAGGAAATGAGTAAGTCTGTCTGACACCAGGCTTTGATTGGAAAATAAAGTAACTTTAAGACAGTTTGGAAGAGGGCTGTTTAAAAACTGAATTAATGCCCATTAAGTGAAGTGCTGTGTGCCTCCTAAGAAATGCACTGAGATAGGGAGGGGAGCTAACAAAGCCGTATAGGAAGCAGTGTCGTGGTTAGATGGATTTATCGGGTGCACCACTTGAGGTAGCTCAGTTTCTTATTTGTTGCCCACAGTGAAGGAGCACGTCCTTGTTGAGCTTTTATAAGAAGCCATGTCTGCTAGGTCGTTGTCAGCCTAAATGCGGTTAGTTAACTATTTAATCGTTGGAAATACTGCTTAATGTAGTCACTTATCAGAGGGCATTAAAATATGTGTTTGGTTTTTTATCCATAGGGTATTCCAGAGAAACCACACAATGACTAAGTCTTTGAAGACAGCATGGTGCCAGCGTGAAAGCAACATTACGAAGATGTGTTCCTGTTTTAAATTGAAGATTATTTAGAAAAAATAATCTCTTTATGGGCTCACTGCACAAATGACTTGTGGAAAAAAATATTAATCCACTCTTAGAATAGCCAAGTGAAATTAACTGCTTATCTTGAAATCTTACCCTGATTTACCACATAAGCATTTGCATATGGCTGTTCTCTGGAAGAGTTTAACACCAAGTTACGTACAACTGTTCAGGCTACGTGGCAGTTTTCCAAGTATTAGATTCCACTGTAAGTTATTGAAGCAGCTGCCGTATTTTAAAGCCTTGAAACTGAAATTTAATTACAAGCTCTTGTATCAGTGCCCAAAGGAAGTAGAATGATGGTGCTTAACAATGATGAAGTATGGTTCAATAGGAATAGTATTTATCCAAATCTTTAAAATATAGGGTTATTTAAAAATAAGAGTGATCGAAACAGATTAAAGGCATTGCACTAATGCTTTTAGGAGTCTTATGAAGGAATCATGCCCTTACTTGTAATGCTGCATTAAGTTTCTGTCTTCGATGGTGGAGAGGGTTGGAGGGACGAAAGGTTGGAAGTTACTTAGTTTGGAATTTCTAAATTGCTTAAGTACAATAGGTGAACACTGGAGACAATCTCATTCAAACGTGAACTTCATCAAGAAATTCTGACTGGAAGTTTTATCACTTCTGAAGCTTGCAGTTAGATTTGCAAGAATCAAATTCTGGCCCCAATTCGGTAAGAAATTTGTGTGTGTGAGTGACTCCTGCTTAATATTAGACATACACTTCAGTATCTCACTGAAGCAGGTCTTAGATGTCTTAAATGTCTGGTGTCACTGGAAAAAATGTGCATTGCAGGCCATTGCTTGGCCATTTCATATGTGCCCCCAACTCCTTGGATCTGCAGTTTCCTCCTAGAGGTGTCCTTGATCTTGCTGCTGTTTGGGACAGGGTTTTGACTGAAATGATTGGAAACAGAAGTGGGCCTAAAATGTGATTTAAACCATATGTGAAGAATAGCAAAGAGCTTGTTTTCTCAGTTCAGCCTCTGAAAGAGATCACTACTTGTTTTTTCACAACCCTATAGAGCTTGCAATCTGTGATTGCCTTCTTAAAAAACAAAAAGTGCTTCTGTCACTACATTAAACATTTGGTGTTTCTTAATACTTAGTTCTGGTGAGCACAACATGTTCATTTGATAGCTTAGACCACAGGAGACCTAAATAGCAAGTGTTAGGTCTTAAAGTTGAAGTGCAATGTACAGTAAATCTGAGCCTCATGTTCTCTTCAATATCGATCATTTCTTCTGAGAGATGAAAGAGAAAAGGGTTCTGAGTTCATTTCAATGCTGCATGGAGTCAAACGGAGCAATAATTTATTTAACTAGTAAAGCTAGTTTTGTTGTATCTTTCATTGAACCCAAATTTTTAGAAATACTCCAATTTTGTGGTTATGGTGTACTTGTAAACTTTTATGGATTTGCCTTTTTGTATTATGCAAATTTTTTTTTTGGTGTTCATTTCCAATCTTACATGGCTTCAGATATAGTTAGAGGCATCAGTTAAAGACTGACCCATCAAAAAATACGTTTTCTGGCTGTTTTCACTCTTCTAAGGGAATGCTGTAACTGCTGCTTGTGTTGTTTGTTTGGTTTTTTTTTATAGCGGGAAAAGTTCATCAGGAAGTTGTATTGCAGAGCGGACCCCCATTCTAATCTTGCTTTGGTGTAAATCAAAAGTAATTTCATTGGTATAAGATCCTTCCTCAAACGTTTAAAACCTAAATAATCACATTTTATAGGACTACTTGAAGGAATCAGGTCCTCAGGTCAGGCCTGGATCAGCTCAGCTGTTTCAGGAAGTGTGCTGCCTGCTGGGGGGACAGTTCTGTGACCACCCCAAAACCAGTTTCAAAACGTTATAAAACCAGATGGAAGTAAAGATGAGAGTGATCTCTACAGATATTTGATTGATAGAGAAGTATTTAAGATTTATTTGTAAAGAACTGAAACTAAATCTGTATGTGCTAGAAATAATGCAGCCAAAAATGTAAGTCAAAAGTTCGTTTTTTGCCAATACTTCTGAGTATCTTAACCAAAGTGATTTAAGTTTGGAAGAGGTGGGGAGGGGAGTGAAGAAAATTTGCACTATTCTGAATTTGAACACTTAAATTCTCATTCTTACTGGTAAGTTTTCAGCAGTGTGTTTGGTTTTACACTTTTTTTACTATTAAAGTTTTAAGATCGAGTCATGTTTGCCTTGGATTCTCTGTATTCACATTATGCAGGAATCTTTCTTGAAAGGGACAGTTGTTATGGTTGCATAACAAATACTCAGTCATGCGTACTCAGTGGTTTAAAAACAAAACAAACCAAAAAAAACCCAACAAACTGAACTTGGAGAGATTAGCTTTTAGAGGGGTTTCCAGCCTGGGCTACACTGTGGAAGAAAAACACGCTTGCTGTTGTGCCAGGAAGGCAGCACGAGCGTGTATTACAGCTACAGGACCTGAGGTACAGAATCTTATTACCGTTGTCTTCTGAGATGCGGAAATTCATAATTTGAAACAAAATATGGAAGGGGTGGGCTAAACATGCACATTCCTGGTGTGGCGTGGTTAGCCACGGTAATGATTACTGGAGTCTGGAGCATCTTAGACTGCAAACAGTACAAATGAGTAAGCACAGCTGATGAGTTTGAAAAGTGTTTCATCATCTGGTTTGGGGAAGACAGCGCCCTGCAAAGTTAGACAAAAAGTCTCCCATTTTACTGCACTTAAATATTTATTTCAGACTTCTGGAAGCTGCTGCTTTTGTGGTAGAAACAGTAGAATGACTTTTGGACCAATTGTCCTCCACATCAGCACGGAGTCTGTTGGCTTAGTTGAAGAAGGCTTCATTAGACCTTCCTGACTAGCTTAAATAGCCTGTGCTTGCTTAACTTCACGGCAGCTGAGGAGGCAGCTGTTAACAGCCCCCATCTGAGGATGGCCCCCATCCTCCCGGTACATGGCTTTCCCTGAAATCCCTCAGATCCTGTCTGAAGGAATGAAATACGTATGTAACAGTGGGCTGCAGCCTGTGCTTGGAGAACTAGTACATGATGGTCTCTTTTTCAGTCAGGAACGTGTGTACAAAGTTTCTAAAGGAAAAAAAGTCTCCCCAGCAAGTGTGTGGTTTGAGGTATGCATAGTTCCTGCAAATTCATTCAGGAGGTTACTGAGCCTTTGGCTTCAAGCGTGGGGATTTGCAGGTGCTAAATTAGCCACAGGAGGGCCCATAGCCTGTTCTCTGACTACAACAGGAACATATTGAGATGAATAATGAAATTAAGTCTCAATTGCCTTGCTGCACGTCAGCAGCTCCAAAATTCCTGAGAACAAAGCATTATGTGCCAGACTAATTGAAGAAAACACACTTCATAGAGGAAGTCATTGAGGGCCCTATCTTGGAAACCTGGGAGATGTGGGAGATAGCTGTGTCTTCCAGCTAAAAGGTCAAAAAAGGGACCTATAGGTGACTGTGATGTCTCTGGGCAATGAGTTACCCATACCTAGTTTGGGGTCCTCTTCCTGCCTCGAAATCCTTCTGTTGTGCAGTGATACTGTTGTGTCTTCAGGGGCTACAAGCAGGGACAGATGAATTATACACACGGTAAAACCAGTCCTAGTGCCTATGTGTGCGATAAAGTCTGAGGGTTGAGATGGTGCTTCTGGCTTGCTCTGGTTAACTGTCAACAGCAGAATTCAAGGTACATATTTCTATAAATAATGCCCAAAAAGTCATAAAGGGTCAGAGCTTTTGGTGAGTGTTACTCAGTGAAGTTTTTCTCCAGCTGCAGGTGATGTTTTCTCTAGTACAGTCTTGTCAGTGAATTAACCGTTTGAGTGCTGTTATATTGTTACATTAAATATCAGACCAGTGCTACAGAGGTTACACCAACTTGCTGTTTCCTAGGAATTCAAATAGCAGTTACAAATCAGCATTTTTGCACAGAAACCAAGCAGGGCTATGTCATTCTCTCCCAGCTCAGCAGCTGGTCGGTGGCTGCAGCAGTGCCCTGTGGCAGCCGGGTGAGGATCTCTCGGGTCAGCCAGCCGGGGCTGGGGGCTGGGAAGGGGAGGCCACCTCCTGTAGCTGCTCCAGGAGTGCTCCAAGCATCCTCTTCCTGGAAACAGTAGATGTTGAGTATTGTTTGTGTTGATTATCTTTTTTTTATAAATGGTCAAAAGCAGGGAAGTCACAAAAGCAGGAACTGGAATAGTCACAGAATGAATTACAGCTGCACCTCATTTGCTAGGTGGACAGAGGAGAGAAAAGGGGTTTTTCACCCTTTCTCTTGAAGATCTCACCAGGTAAAAAATTCCTGATGACTTATTACTGAGTATCTCCTTGCTCACTCACCACCTTCATCAGTCTTTTATTTCCTGGCCCAGGGCAATCACTTTCCTCTTCCTTCCTGCCCCATCTCAGTTCAACAGCCTCCTCCCAGCTTGACACTGGCTTCATCACCCTTTGGACCTCATCTTTCTCCACGCCTCCCCAGGGGTGGCCTGACCGGCAGCAGATACCCGTGCTGGATCTGTAGTCTGTACGCTGCCCTGCCTGGACATTTTTGCTCACAGACTTTACTCTTAGCTTGTTCATGGCTTTACTTTTCCCTCTTCTCCTGCCTGTCTCTGAACCTCTTTCCACAATAAAAAAGTCAGCTCGCTGGAAGGACTCGCATCCCTCACCTCGGTGCCTGGGGGAGCAAGTAGGGAGCGGAATCTCTGCCTGGTTCTGGCAATTGCATTTCAGAAGATGGAATGAAGGGGTTTTGAAAGAAAAAGGTAAAAAAGTTTTCTCTCTTGTTCTGCACTGGTTTGCAGTGCCGGCTACATAGCTGTGATGTTGAACTGGAGACTGCCACAATTTCGAAGAGCAGCTCTCGGAGACGGGACACCTCAGGCTGTGTGTTAGCTCTGAAGCATCGTTCAGCTTTTAGTACCAGCGCCTATTGCACTGTTGCTGCTTTTTAAAAACAAACTACTGTTGAATTTAATGCTACGTATAATGTGTACCCGGCGTCATCCAAAAGCAAGAAAACGTGTCTGTGATCCCTGATGACTCCCGGTGTGCAGCTAGCAGAGCAGGGGCAGAGGGTCCTTCCGGTGAGCTGTGCTGATTTTGGCTGCGATGGGGTTAAACTTCTCCTCAGTAGCTGGTGTGGGGCTGTGTGCAGATTTGTGCTGGAAACAGTGTTGGGAACACTGGGATGTTTTAGTCCTGCTGAGCAGCTGACACAAAGTCCAGGTCTTTTCTGCTCTTCACCCCACCCCACCAGCGAGTAGGCTGGGGGTGCACAAGGAGGGGACACAGCTGGGACAGCTGGCCCCAGCTGACCAAAGGGATCTCCCAGACCATGTGACATCAGGAGCAGCAGCATATAAAGCTGGGGGAGAAAAAGGAAGGGGGGACATTCAGAGTTACAGCATTTGTCTTCCCAAGTCACCGTTATGTGTGACGGAGCCCGGCTCTCCTGGAGATGGCTGAACACCTGCCTGCCCATGGGAAGTGCTGAATGAATTCCTTGTTTTGCTTTGCTGCTGCGCACGGCTTTTGCTTTACCTGTTAAACTGCCTTTACCTCAGCCCATGAGTTTTCTCACTTCTACTCTTCTGATTCTCTCCCAGGAGGGAGTGGTGCTTAGTTTCCAGCTGGGGTTAAACCGCAGCATGGGTGTCTGTGCCGCTGAGCCCTTGCACCTTGTAGCGCAGGGGCCTGGGCACTGCCTGGAGCCATTCTGGTGGGCTGAGCAACGGGCTCTGATTTCTCCAGGAAATTTGCTGCTGCTGGGCTGGCAGAAGAGGCGAAGCACGCCGGGGTAGGGAGGGGGGTTTAAACCTCCCAAACCTTGTAGCGCAGGGGCCTGGGCACTGCCTGGAGCCATTCTGGTGGGCTGAGCAACGGGCTCTGATTTCTCCAGGAAATTTGCTGCTGCTGGGCTGGCAGAAGAGGCGAAGCAAGCTGGGGTAGGAAGGAGGTTTAACACATCCCAACTGACATCACACAAGCCCACTACAAATTTTGCCCTGCGAGGATCAGACAGCATAGACCAGAAATCTCTGTGAAGCTAACAGAGATGTGGAGCTTGAGCCAAGGAAGAGTTATCAGGAATACATGCCCTGCTGACTTACCCAGCATTAGTGAACAGGGCAAAAATCAAAACTTCAAGTGCTGTCTTGCATGACAGATATCTTGTCCAGACCAGCAGAGCTCTTCATTTCCATACAGCGCTCAGGAGCAGTGAACTTCTTTGCAAGCTCTGGCTTTAAACCTTTTTCCTCGCTTTACTGAAGCACACAGACGGTGCAGTCAGCGAAGCCCTGATCCCAGAAAGGATTCAAACACAGGGGACATGAGGTGTATCCTAGGTGAAGTCAGGGGAATGGAGGTATGCTGAGCATCAAAAGAAGCTCCAAGCCTCGACTTCTGCTCACAGAAGGGAGCAACAGTCATAGTGCAACAGCAGTGACAGTCATGGCTCAGGGCTGGATGTCCCCTCCTGACAGCCTTGGTAATTTTTAAAGCTTTGGTTGGCCATTGAGTAATGCTATCAAACCTCCCATAGGTCACCTCCCAAGCACCTCGCTTAAGGCTGTTCTGGAACAAGTTGAGTAAGAATGAATAAAAACATCAGGAAAAGAACCACATAGTGGTAAGCAGCCAAGTTATCAGCTGCAAGCGGAAGAAGATAGTAATGTTATCTACCAGGATAACCAGTCCTGATGATTTTCTTCAGATTTTTATCAGATTTTTTCTTTCATGTGAAGCACTTAGTATCACCAGGGCAGATGCTGATGTCATTGCTTAGTTTTTACTTCACCTTTACTCAAACAGCTGGGATGAGAGTCCTACCATGGTACCAATGAGTCCTTACTGAATACAGCCTTGAAGATACAACCTGTGCGCTAGTGGTTCCCTTGGTGAAACTCTGTTGGTGTATCTTTCTAGCAGAAATTAGAACTGTGGAAAATATGCTACTCTCTCTGGGAAACTTAGCAGCCGAAACTCAGCTGCAACACTATCGTGTGGGAAATCATCTCTAACTGGTCTTGTTTTCTTAACTCTAACCAAAACAGTAGCTGTGTGTGGACTAACCCCTTTTATCCAACCACAGTGCCTTAAGAGATGCATGCTGTCTGTGTGACAGAGACGCTATCCAATCACCATGTAGCTAGTCGGGTGGACAAGAGTCTATAAATTGAGATGCATTGTAAACAATAAACGAGCACGATTTCTAACCATATTGGTATACGATCTGTGACTCGGACTCCGTCCGCAGAAGGGTCCCTGCTACAAAACTCTCTTGCAAAACACAGGCATTACCGGGATTATAGACACCCCAGGATATTCAAGGCCTCCCTATGAGGCTGATAGATTTGGCACAGGAGACGCATAGCCTCCAAGAGTGGCAGCTGAAGGCAGCTGAAGGTGGGGCATCTCAGTTTGAATCACAGAATCACTGACTCATAGAATCATTGAGGTTGGAAAAGACATTTAAGATCATCAAGTCCAACCATTAACCCAGCACTGCCAGGTCACTACTAAGCCATGTTCCTCAGCACCACATCTACGTGTCTTTTAAATACCTCCAGGGATGGGGACTCCACCACTTCCCCGGGCAGCCTGTTCCAGTACAGGAAAACCCTTCTGGTGAAGAAATTTTTCCTCATATCCAACCTAAACCTCCCGTGGCACAACTTGAGGCCATTTCCTCTTGTCTTAAAATGAAATGGTACTAGGCTCAAGTTTTGAACTCCACCTTCAATGTCCACTAATAAGTGAACCAAAGATGTCCATCGCTCTAGGCTGAGAAACACCAGGGCTTCAGGGTTTTGCCCAACAATCAAACACTGGAAGTAGACCCTGAAGCCAACAACACACAGATATATCAGCGTCATCACACCCACAGCTCATGGACATAAGAAGCGATCTCATGGAAGATGCCACCAGGTGAAGGAGGTTTGACCTCAAAGTTACGAGTAGCCTCACGTGGGAGCTGGAGAATGATCCTCTCCCATCAGATCTGCAGTGGGACTTTGGGAAAGAACAGCTGTATGTGCCTGCTTGCTCCTTGGGCATGTTCCACCTGCTTAATTGGAGGCAGGTCCAAATGAGCCATCTGTTGACCTGGTGGAGGAATCAGAGCTTCCCATTAATTTAAAGATATTTTTACACGTTATTGAAGGCCTAGAAGGTAAGAAGAGATGGGTAAAAAACAACAGTAAGAAGCTTTGCCTTAGAGGCACAGGTAATATCTGTAACAGCTGCTACACCCTATGCCTAAGCTGATTGTTAAATGAGTCAGCCTGGCAAAAGAAGCATTAATAAAGGGAAGCGAAGACTGAACATCTGGAAAATAATATGAAAGGGAAGAATTTTCATATTTTGGAACTCCTTGCTGGGTGGGAACTGCTTGGGGAGATGGCTCTAATTGCTTGTCTGAGAGACTGAAAAGTGAATCTATTCCCAGTCTGAAACCAGCACAGTCATTGTGTCATTGCTCAACGCTCTCCTGTCCCAGCGCCACAACCGTCATGTGGGGCCCTGATCTACAAAGACCAAGACACACTCTTCATCTTCTGCACCTCAGCCAGACAGCTATGTGGGTCGGTCCATGAAGCCAATGGTGTGCACCAGCCTCCTCAGGGCCTGGGTCCAAGCTCAGGAGAAGTTGCTTTGACCAGTTGAGTGCAAGATGCACTATCAAAACGAGGTTATTCTGGTGGCACCTGTGTCTCGGTGCTGATGGGTGGTTACCAGCATTCGTTCTGATATACCATCTTTCTGCTTGGGACTGTCTAACCTTCTTGTCAGTGGCCATGGAGCAGGCAGGGAGGACATCGGGCCTGCTCCTGCTGTGCACGGTCCTGTGTATTGTGGCTCTTTGCTGAGTACGGAGAGCTGAAGTTTCTCCCTCTACAAGAAAATGGCATGGCCAACGTACAGCAGACTCCTCCGTGCGTGCCTCTGGGGAGACCCAGTCCACCTCAGCAAGGAGCTCTGTGGGAAGTGTCCACACTACACTGAGTCAGACTCTGAGTCAGACTCTTTCTCCAGTTTAACACTTGAAACTGTGCTGGATGAAATTCAGGAACATTCACAGGTCCCTTTCAGCTTCATCAAGGAGAACCAAACCGGGATGCGATGGGCTCCTCTGACGGTGGAGTGCAGGATTTCAGCACATACCTGGAAAAGGGGTTGTGCTGCAATGCCTGTGCTGTAACCGTGTACGACTGGGCTTAGCTTGTTAGCTCACCATTTCTTTGGAGAAGCAGATAATGATTCTTCCACCTTCCCTCCATTTGGTCTTCTCGCTGTTCTGTTATTTTGCACTTTCTCTCAGTCTCCTCTTTCCTATCTTGCAGAAGAAGCTCCTTCACTAAACACCTTCAAACAGTGCTGTACAGCCGGGAGATCTCCATCCAGACCTGCCACTTACCAGCCCAGGGTTGGTCTCTGCACAGACGAGTACCCAACCAAGCAGTTCCTGGGCAGGGACTTCCCAGGCCATGTGTCCAGGAGGACACGGTGGGTTTGCAACAGGCACATGGTAAGGGCAGGGGAGAGAAGAAGCCCTGAGCAAGGGCTCTGCAGCAAGACAGGAGTCACAGCACTCTCATTTCAGCAG
>NW_010422530.1:15899-17055 GCF_000710305.1 Buceros rhinoceros silvestris
GTAAAATATGATCAGCCTGATCCACTTTTCTAAATAGAACCTAAAAGCAGCTCAATCCCTATCCATCTCCATGCTGCTTCCAAGCCCAGCTTGCCAGTGGCATGTCAAGCCCTTCTGAGCTTTTAATTTCCACCTTCAAAAGGAATGGGAGAGTTTTTTAGTATTTTACATTTGCATTTTTGAAGGTGAAGATGCCAAACAGAGTGCAGGCAGCACTGATACGGAGCACCCCACTTCTAGGGTCACCCAGCACCACCTGGCACACCCCAAATCTCTCCCCTCTGGTGCCACTGAAGGGAGGACAACACTGGACACCGATTTCTAACCAGCTGAACTCAAAATTATCAGCAGCTGATGACTCCGATCTACTTCTCCCTTATTTTCATCTGGAATAGACATTGTGGGAATCAATTGCAGGCATGGAAATTGGAGGGGTTGAGCAGGAGATCTAACACAGCGACATGTCACCAGCCCAGTTACAGCACATGGCACGGCGCTTGAGAGAGATGTCCAGCGGCACAGAGCAGAGGAGAGCTTGGTGGGGCCATGGCATGGGTGCCAGGGACAGGGATGGAGAGGGAGGGCACCCCGGGCACCCTTTGGGGCAGGGAGTGGGATGGCACCGAAGCCTGGACAGGGAAGAGACTGCGGCAAAAGAGGGTGCGCACAGGGGGCCGGGGCCGGGCAGGCGCATTCCCAAACATCCACGCAAGGATCCTAAAACGTAATTATGAAATTTTAAAAAACAACTTGACGTTATAATTATAACGGTTCCTGGAGGAGCCGCGTAATTGAATTCTAGGGTGTCTCGCTCTCATTGCAGGCGCTAACAAGAGAACGGCTCAGCTTCCCTCGCAGCCTTCCCGGAGCCCTTCAAAGCTCGGGAGACACCCAACAATTCAATTATTGTTTCCCTCTGGAAGGCAGATCATTTTAGACACGCGGCCAGCTCTAATTACAAAGGAGGGGGAAATTTCTCGTGTCCAAAATTATTTGACTCATTAAAAGGATTTACTTTCCACCAGGCCTAAAGAGTTGAAGCTCTGGTGGAAGGGTGGGAAGGAGGAATGGTGGTGCTGGCAGGGAGGGCAGGGAACCCCGCCCCGCAGCCGCATCCCTGGGAGCCTGCACTCCGGGCTGAGCCCTCCAGGTCCCC
>NW_010422530.1:17220-17482 GCF_000710305.1 Buceros rhinoceros silvestris
GCTGTCAGGGAGGGCAGTGACCCCAGCCCCGCAGCAGCATCCCTGGGAGCCTGCACTCGGGGCTGAGCCCTCCAGGTCCCCCTTCCCCAGACAACGCCGTTTGCCACACAGAAGGAAAAGTGAGTCTGCAGCTGGGGGGCTCCGGGCAGGCAGGCTTCATCGCAGACCACGAGGCTGCGCCCAGGCAGTGTGCGAGGAGAGCCTCTTCCGTGGCCAGGATTTGGCAGGAGCAAGGCCGTGGCCGCGGCCAGCAGGACTTTCC
>NW_010422531.1:0-7711 GCF_000710305.1 Buceros rhinoceros silvestris
GCTAAATATCACAATAAGTTTCCACAACCAAGAGGTATATTCGCACAGTGCTTTTGGTGCCTTGCCTTTTGTATGGCTAAGAGCCCTTGAGCTGCAGCTCTGTGTCCCTTCACCCCAGCGGCCAGGGGAGTGATTTCTAGAGCCCCTGTCACAATGTTTTATCTGGCTATTTCCATACGATTGCTCTTGTGCTGTTAGTCCCAGGGCCTTATACCTGCAGACCCCAGCAGTGTGGCTGTGGTGGTGCTCAAGGGAAGTGACTGCCACTGGTCACTCCTTCATTTCTTTTCCTAGCCCTTCTTTGTAGCTCTTGATTTACATTTGGGCAAGGAATATATGCATGCACTGAGCTTAACAGCCAAGCAGCGAGAAGCACCTTCTGCTCCAGTCACTGTTAAGAGCATTGCATACAGGAACAATCAGCTGGCAGTCTGAGTGGGTCCTGAAGGAAACTACTTAGTTACCACAGGAAAAATAGTATGGGAGAAAACACCTGCTGCACTAGAGAGGACACCCAGGGAAAGATGCTTGCCTGGGGTCTCTCTCATACTTCTCCTCCCAGCTGGCCATTGGAGGAGTTTGCCCTTTTTTGCTCTTTTGCATCCTCTTTTCTTTTTTCCATAAAAGTAATCATAAAAGTTAAAGTCAATATGTGCCGTCAGCCACAGATCCTGCTACTACATCTGAACTCGTCTCAACATTTTTTAACAGCCTGGTTATCTGCCCCAGCAGAAGATTGGCACTTTGAACTCAGAGACACTCTGCCGCATCTGTGCCCCTGCTAACAAAGTTTTAAGATGACCAAATCCCTTCTTTGCTAGACTTCTCCACTTCTCATTTTCATAACCACCCACAGAAATAATTTTGTCAAGAAAAGCATTTGAACCAGAAGTCAAGTAGATTCAAACATGATTTTGCTAAAATACAGATATGAGACTTTCAATGCACTCTTCGGTGCACAGGGTATTTTGTACTTAACATTTCAAATTTTTTCCTCCTAACATCCAAATCAGAAGTCTTTTGCTGATACTGACTTTTAATAACATTCCTTTGGACACCCATCATCACAGTGATTTCAGCAACATCACTGTACTGGGTAAGAATTTAGCTTAGATTATTTAATTATGCATTGAAAACAAAATTCTATTAAATCTTTACTGTAATTATCTGTTGTCAGCATAGAATGCTACAAAACTTATTTTCTGAGATTCTGGGCCTTCAGCTGTTTTGAGAAATTACTGTATCTACACAAGTCTATTTTCTCTGCAAGAGAAGCATTCTGGCTCCGTAAGAAAATTCTTTCAGTTGTGATACAAGTTTGAGGTCATCATAACTTTTCAGAAAATACTTCAAAGAAAATGATCAAGTTTTTTCTCACTGGCAAGAAAAAGTCAGGAAACTCATCTGGTCATCTTAATTACTATTCAGATCTGGTCCCCTCTTCTTTCAGAAGATGAGAGACCATTATATCAGATGAGTAATAGGAAGCTCAAAAATGTAGAACTACAATTTGAAGAGCAACTAACCAAGATAGAAAAGTGCAATGTTTGAAGAGGAAGTATGACTGAAGAAGAGTAAATAAGGAATTGCACTTCCAGTACAAGATCGTCAAATGAAGAGTGGTGGCTGGTTCAAAATTAGGTGGTGCTTCTTCTGACAAGATGTAGTGAAGCTATGGAAGGCCTTAGGATATGGTAGCTGATAAAAACATACATGAGTTTAAGGGGAGAAAAATTCAAAATACACCATTTTGAGGTCCAGGAAATAAAACACATCCTGGGGAAGTATCAGTACACATTTACTCTCTTGTATTTCTCTTTCTAGACACATGCTTATGACTATTTTTGAAGACAGGATACTGAGGCAGGTGGATCTTTGCACTAGCTCGGTGTAACATTGCTTATATTAAGTTCAAACAGCACTGCTGTATATCAGTGAACCTAATCCTTTTGTATTATGAAGGATTATTGTATAATAAAAATTATTTTGAACTGTGACATTTGAGAACTTCTCAAGTTTGCTGGACTAGAGAAAATATTTTATAACAAATAACGATATCCACTTTGACTTCCAAAATAAAAGTACTTGTAAGATTTCTCTGAACTAAACTATCTGAACTAACTCTGAACTAACACTTCGATTTTAAATTACAGCATTTTAAAATACAGCAGATTTTAAAACACAGTAAAATAATCTTCATGGTATATCTGTGATAATTCTTACAACAGCTTTCCAAACCTTATCTACCTTTACCATTAATAATTTGTTACCTGAGTCTGAACTTCCTTAGCTTCAATTTCCAGAGTTTGGGTGTTTACTTCTGGTAGACTGCAGACCAATTGTGTTATCAGGTATCTTTTTCCTAGGCAGGTACCTTCAACCACCTCCTTGATAAGCTAATCAGATCACGTTTTTCAATCTTTCACCACAAAGGAAGATTTCTAGACCTTTGGTCATTCTCATTCTCTAAATACTCTTAAGTTTAGCAGCTTCTTTCTTGAACTATTGATACATAAGATCAACTTCGTATAATCAGTATAGCTGAATTAAAACCAAAACTGTTAAAATAACCACTCCACTCCAACTAAACGATCTCCCTTGGCTTCAGAAGCATACTAGGAACTGTCCCATCATGACTTCCAGTCATTGCCACAACAGAGCTGGCTATTTTTAAGTATGGTCAAAGACTTTTGTATATACAATATACAAATATGAATCTGTATATCAATATAGATATATATGACATATGGCTTGTTCTTTGTCCCTTTCTGAGATTATACTGATTAACCTGTCTCTAAATTTACCATTCATGACAGCTCCTTTATCAAAAATATGTCATTTTCAGTTGCAGTATTCATGCTTAAGGTACCTGCCAATATCTAAAACAGAAAGTTTATTTTGTCACCTAGGACAAACAACACGAAAACAAACAAACGCAAAACCACCTACCTTGAAGTCTTCTGCTGTCCACTAGATACCAATGCATTTGACAGCTTCTCCCTAATAATCTGGATTTAAATTATTTAATGCATGCCATTTTGATTTCTCAGTACAGAGGTAATATCAAATCAAGTGTATTAGGAAAGCCTATTCTATCTTTGCTGTCACCTTTATCATTGCAATTTGAATTTAACAACAAAAAAAACCCCAGAAGTCGTACAATCATCTTGCTTGTAAAATTCCTGGTTAAATAGCAGCGATTCTGTTTCCCCTTTGAATTGTGTAGCAGTAATAACAACTAAAAAACCCCCTGTTAATTGAAGCAACTTTTGGACTGTGAATGTGCTGTGTAATATCAACTCCTATTATTCTTCAAAAAGCAATGGTTGTTGTCTTACCTTAGCTAATTACTTCTGTTTATAGTTCTTACCCTCTCTTGAGTTTTCTAAATTTCTGAGTTTCCTTCTGATTGTATTTACATCCAATAGCTTTCTCATTTTATCTATTTGGATGCATATACACACACACATAAATATATATGTATTTTTAAAGTGCCTTCAAACTGCATTTGTCTTGCTGCTGTTCTTTTCTATCCCAATTTATTTCTACCAGCACTATTACTAGTTACCTTGAAAATTGTTTCCCAACTATTATATTCCTTTTCTTGTTTAAATACTTTCTTTCAGATAACACACCTTCTAACATTTTTCAGTGCTATGAAATCAGCCGTTTAGAAGCAGCTCCTATCATTCCTGTTGACTGAGATTTTAATCCATTACAATGCAATAATTGGTATTTTATAGAGATCACTTCATTAACCTTTATTCAACAGGTGAGATGCAGAAAGGATCTCTGAATCATCAACTCAAGCTTAAGAAGTAATCTCTTCACACCTACGATATGAGGGCTCTGGGCATACTCTCTCTTCCTTTGCCAGTCAGTATCTGCTGTGGCAGGATGGCTTTTTTAGTTGCAATTTTCTCAGCTACTTGTAACTCTAGAAGATGATCATAGGTGAAAAGCCTTAAAACCCATCTCACTCACTGATATTTCAAGGCTTTGCATTTCTTTTGTGTTTCTCACGCATCTTGACAGGTCTTTCTCAGTTTTGCTCTTCACAAGATGCTGTTCCTTTCAGTGCCGTGGAATTATGATGTATCCCTTAAGCACATTTTTACTGCTCCAAATTATTCACAAGAGTAAGTACCAGAAGAAGAATATCATAATTGGGACTTTCCATTTTCATAATCAGTTGAATCAAAACACATCCCTATTCCAAGGGAAATCTGCCATTAAAAGTAAAACTCACCCAGCTTCAAGTTAATTACTTTGACAAGTAATATGTGAGGTCACAAATACCAAGTGAGTTGTCTAAAACATCAATATGGAAGACAAATCAAAGGGAAGAGATTATAGAAATGTTACAGTCAAGGGCAAATCACCTGCACAACTCTGAAAAAGAACCCTATGAAACTGAGTTAAAGTTTTGTTTGATTGTTTTTTTAAAAAGCACTAAACAAGTTCATAGTCTTGCTGAGGCCACACAATGGATATTATGAAGCTAATATTTTAAGAAGTAATGCAATAACAAAAATAAAAACTATGACAGAAGAGATGAAAATATTTCTTGGAAAGTTATTTCTGCTGTAGGGTTTTGCGCCAAAATACAGAACTGACCAGTTATTCCCCATGTAATGAATAAAAATCATTAGGACTATTTCACTTGACTTTTACCACTGAAGACAACAAAACACCTGAGATGCTTTTTGCGCTCTTCTCAAATATACTGATACAATATAGCAATTCTAGAGTACTTCACTTCAACCGATTAGGGTCATCACTCTTTAAGCTGTATGGCCCTCGAATAAGTGTGCTTATTCGGAATTTCTATAGCTGAAATATTGTAAAAATCTTCCAATTCTGTGTCCAGCTTAGGAAAAGGAGAGGGAAGCTATACTATGTTTGTGCAGTTTTAGATTTGGTGCTATCTTCTGAAGGGATTTGAGATTAAAAACAGAAAATACAGTGTGGGATGAAAGAAGATCAATGAAGGCTGAAAAAGTATTTAATTGATTGTCATTATGAGCTGTAGTAAAACAGAGGTCAATTAAGTGACTGAATTGCAAATAAATATACTTGTAATAATACTACTAAGCATTTATTTAACACTTATCTGAAAAGCGCTTTGCAAACACTTAATTAGTCTGTACAAAGGAAAAGTATCAAACAAATTAAGTTGGGGAATGCAAAGTTATGAAGGCCCGAAAGTTGATTTAATTCCATTTTTTCTTCAGTTTTATTCTAGAGCAGCGTTAATTCTATTGTAATACAAAACCAGTTGCCTTAGAATAGGAAGTCAAGACAAGGAGTGAGAATTGTCCATGGCTCAACAAGTTTTAACTACTATCTCATTTTAAAGCACTCTCTTGGCCTCTTGATGACTAGCTTATACACAGCTGACCCTGCTTTCTTAAACAAATGGAGAAATTGAAATGTCAGAACAAAGATGCCACATATAAATCAAGTAACCTTTTAAGCTTGCAAATAAATATTTCAGGTTTGCACAGTAAACTGTAAAGAAAAAAAGACAATATTTTAGTAAATGTAGATTTTTAGTCATGCATATTATGATCTGAAGCTGTGATTCAAATGCAATTTAAAGCAGTGTAAACCCATTAAACAGCTTAGATTGCTGGAAACAGTACAGTGAATGCGAGAGTAAAGGAAATAAAAGCAAAGCAAGGGTGTTGAGAGTCAAACACTTGAAAATGTATTTAAGAAAAATCATATCTGGAAAACTTAATTAAATGGAGATGTTTTGTGGGTTTTTTTTTAATTTACAACAAATGGTAATTTCTCCAATGTATTGATAGCACACAAGCAAAATAAGCGCTTTTTTGCCCCTTTTTTTCATTTTTTTTCTTTTTTAAGAGAGGCTGTGCAGACATTAGAAATTCCATTTGGACAAACTGTAGTCTCAAACCAAACTTTCTGATTCACTTCACTGCACTTCCTATGTGCTTGTTCAGTCCTCAGAGCAGCTTTGTGAACAAATTAGATTTTAGAAAACTAAACCAGAAGTACTGCAATAAAGTGCTCTACAACTTTGATGGGGATCATAAGCCCAAGTCAAATAGAGCTGTCACCACCACATGCAACCTCAGCACCACTAAAAGTACTTAAATCATAGCAAATACAAGGATGTTCCTTCACCATACAAACTGACTGCCAGTCACTGAGAGTCCTCAACTCATTCTTCAACTCTGCTGTTCCTTCTTCAGTCACACCTATTTCTGGTCTGAAATTCTTTCTTCTACTGCAAACATCCCTTCCTAAACTTCATTTTTCCTAACCCTTTTTGTTTTCCAAGCTCTTCTGTCCTACCAGTCACCCGCTACCTCTTCCCACCCTTGGAAAAATAAGACGTGTGACTTAGTGCTCCAATAATATGACACTACGTATGAATCTTAACCACTCTGAGAGGGCAGCAAGTGTCAGCTTCATGTGGGCACCTGCAAATTTCTAACTCACGACTGCAGTCTGGTATGAGAGGAATGTTCATTATACCAGAAGAAGATGATGCCAGGTTTCTTGAAAACCAGGAACAATAACCACACTTTGAGGTCACCAGGACAGACTTTAATTGATAAAACAAGAGCTTCAGACAGGAACATATCACTGAATCTTCCAGCTTATTTGGAGTACAACCCTGAGCTCTGCAGGTTGTCTGAACTCAAACTGTCATGCTTGCCAGGTGGGAGAATTCTGCACCATCTATTGCTGAAGTATTACTTCTACAGTAATGCCAGTAAATGCCAAACCCTTTTTCATGATATCCAGGAGAATAACATCCTCCATGTTAGTCAGCTTCCCATTAGCACTTCCACACAACATCTGAAGTGTGATTACAAACTGAAAGTGAGATCAAGCAGCTCTTCCCCTGTCCTTTCAGCAACAGCGCTATCAGCTCTTCCTTCACTGTTTTAGGTTCTCTCTGATACTATGATCTCAGACAAGACAAAAACTGTTCTGCTCTTCAGCAAAATTACTTCTTGAATCAACATGGAAACCCACTGCTTAAGTACACTCTTTTCAGCAGCCCCACTCTGGAGCTTCTTATATTGTTACTAATAACAGTTTTTTAAACATGAACACCTCGAGGTACCAAAACAAGCTTGCTTCTACACTTTTTCTCATCTGATTTGATATTCTCCTGGTCATATATTCTTCTGTGTATGCTAAACTTACTATTTTCCTTCTTGATCTTTGTGGAGTTTTGAATTGGGTTTTGGGGGGGTTTTCTGGGTTTTTTGGTTTTTTTTTTTGGTTTGTTTTTTGGTACTGTTAAGGGTTGAGGGACCAAGGTACCCACTCCTCAAATTTCCTTAATGGACCCCTTTGTCTTGTTAGAGACAGAAGGGGTTTAAAGGGGAAGGAAGAAATTCACACCTCGGTCTGCGTTCGGAAAAGCTGAAACAAACTTTTAATAAACAATAAAACTACACAACTATACTCTATTACATATATGTATATGGTTTCAAACCAAAGGAGAGGGGGGAAAAAAAAAAGAAGTGAAGGTTTACATAAACTGTTCTTTTGTTCAAGGTCAAAATCCTGGGCAGGCAGCCAACGACGAGATAAGCGTGCAGAAACCTTGGTTCGCTCCGCTGTCCCAGCGAGGAGCAGAATTCTTCTTGCGCTGGGAAAGGGGGGCAGCGTGGCCGGTGCCGGTGGGCAGCCGATTTTAAGCAAAGGGGAAAAAAACCCACTC
>NW_010422531.1:7976-11993 GCF_000710305.1 Buceros rhinoceros silvestris
GCGGTTCGTGGCAGTAGTCCCTGCGTGCCGCTGCCCGGCAGCTCAAAGAGCGATCCTGAGGTGCAGACCCTCAGGCTTTTGGCCTAACTCGGCAGCCAGCAGTCTGGACGCGGCCTGCTTGGGCCTGGTCCGCGGCAGAGCAGATTCGTGGGAGGCCTCCTTTCTTCGTGAGAGTCCGGAAGGCAAGAGAGAGACCTCCTCTGAGCTGCTGCGTTTTTAAAGCCTTGACACGTAACATGGCACCTGACTCCCTTAACCAATTAAATGCGGAATTATCGTATTTGCATGGAATAATTCTATTTGTCCATTACCCAAAACAAGGAAGTTTCAGCTCAAACCAGGAAGTTTAGCTCAAACCGGGACAGGTACCTATTTATCATGCCTCCCACTCTCTCTTTCAGAAAGCACTAGATTTTTTTAAAAAATCAAGTACCTTAATAATACTGCCTTTTTCCCTTCCTTCACTTGCAAAATTCAGAATTGTTTTGTTGGCCTTGACTAAGTTTGCAAAATTTGGAGCACAACCAAGGTATGGGGTTTGGTTTTTTTTTTTTTTTATGATCTTGTGGAGGGTTGGGAACAGAGTGACACTGAAATGATGGTTATCATGAACAATTGTGACTACATAATTATTATATTAATATCATTATTGTTAAAATAGCAGAACTGAAAAGCTTACGTTTGGCTATTTACTGAAAACATTAATGTTCATATGAATTCTGTGTCCCCCTAATCTACTAGAAGATAGAAAGAGGCAGCATGTAAGTCTCTATCACTTTGCACTAGTTGAAAATATGGTTGAGGCAGAATAACTTAAAACTACAGTACTACTGATACTGTTACATATGGGAAAGAAAGGCCAATTGGTAACAATCAAGCTAATCAAGCGTTTGTGGCAACTGAAAAATGACATTTTACTTAATTGCAATAACAATTTAGTTGCAGAGTTACTTCTGCCTTTGGACTCTGGAGATGAACAAGACGACCTCATAGGTCTCCCCTGGCTCAATTTTTTAATGATTCTATGAAACAAACCAAATGAAACAATGCGAAATGCAGATTATATTTATCTTTAAATGAACAACAGAAACAATATCCAAAACTGTATAGAATTATATGAATACAGAAAAAGACGTACAAACTAAACACACCGGGAAATCTTATAATAATAAACCTTTGCCAACAGCCGCTTACCTCTTAATAAAAGGAGCTACTGGCATTATTGATAATAGGTCTGGCTATAGAATTTCTACATGAAGGGTTAAAGAAAAAATAATGACCTTCTTTAGAAAGCAAGCTATCATACTGCATCATCGTACTTGGATATTGCAAATGAGTGCTAATGTTGGGTTCCCTAAAGCAATTCAACAGAAATAATCAAGCCTAATGCTGTGCAAATGAAAGACAAAAAAAAGTTTGAAAAAACACTGTAACCATCTGCAGCAGCTTGGAGGGAGCATTTCAACCATGAGAAAAGAAGTGAGAAGAATATGCTATCTTTTCAGTTATTTTCCACCATTTAAAAAAGCTTCTTCCGTTTAAAGTCATTAGCCACAGCTAACATGCCATCCAACTGATCATCCTCTCCAAGTCTTCATGCCTTAAATTGTAATTTTTGAGACAATAAAGTAAAACAAAAGGCTTTAATCCAGGGTAAAATAGTAGTTACTGTGGTTCCAATGAAATAAAATACGTAAGCACATACTATATGCATCTGTTTGGCTCAATATATTATGCACAAAGCATAATTTGGGGCATGTGTTTAATATTAAATTCATACTTAAACTACAAAATCAATTGTGTGATTGAGTGACATTTCTAAATAAAGAATAGAAAGAAAATGAGCAGTCTTGTACTGTCAGATGTTGTTTACAAAAAGAGTTTCAAAACACAATGAATTATTTAAAGAGAGAAAATTTGGGTGCACCTGTTAACATTGAACTGCTGGGCTCCCACAGAACTAATTCTGCCACTTGAGCAAACTCGAGGGAATCTGATAAAAAAGTCCTCCACCAAGAGGGACAGAACTGTGCAAGCAGTCAGTCAATAAAACTACTGAATGATGATTTGTGCTGTTTTCTAACATAGAAGACATCCTGAAAAGTGCCCTGGGGAGCTTGTCTGACAGGTAGTCATACTGCTAAAAAGAGTTTGTGCAATTAATTTCCACCTAAACTTTAGGATAAAAGATTAAAATTCTAAGATGCAGTCATCAAAATACATTTAAAATGATGTGATAGACCATCTTCCCAGCTAATTGTTTAGATAGTAGCTTTTGACAAAAAAAAAGTTCTTTTCCTACTCAGTTGTAAATTGGATGCAAATTATTATACTTTCTGCTGTAATATTTATACATTGCTACATACTCATTTCATCCTTATGATGATGAATGTGTTTGTGACGCACTCATCTATACTGCAGTCAGATCAGAAATAGAAAAGCAGACTACAGGAGAAGGTACCAGAAATTATAAAAATTACAAAAGTGTATTCGGTCTATTAGACACTGAGCTAAGTTGTACCAAAGCAGGTTTCACATTTTTTTCCACATGAAATTGCTCACATCGTATGCTTAGATGCTACAAACATGGCTACGGTCTTCTCGTGCATGATGTGAGCTTTGACTGTAACTATTGATACAATCTCCAGAATCCGTGGTATAGAAGCAGTAATTTGGAGAATGCCTTTAATAGGCTCTTAGTCTACACTAATCCATCCTGAAAAGGGCTTCTTTTTTCTCAGCTGCCTTCCGCTTACCAGTGAGTGAACAAGGAAATAACATTTAGTGTGCAAAACTGTAAGGCCGCCTTACACACAACTAGCTCTGAACAGCTTGCTGGCCCCTGTGTGCAGGTAAATACCATAATTATTGTCCCTGCCTTCCCACTGTTACTTTGTAATTCGATAATAGACCATCTGTAGCTTACTGCTGGTCAACCATCCTGCATCTTAATGCGTCGTCTGAATTATCTTCATACTATGAGTTAACATGATGTAAACACTATAAGAAAAATATTTCAGAAAGCTGTCTAGGTATCCGAGTGGCTGCTCCTTATGCTGCTAAAGAAAGGCTTATAAAATAATCTAAACCTATCCTACTTAGCAGAAGTACAGCTTACCACAGACTGCTTCTACGTAGCCATATATACTACTTGCTATTAATAAACTGATGGCAATGAGATGATATTGCACTTTCCCTATATCACCAAGTATTTCAGGGCAATTGCGAGGTTAATATAAAACAGCAAATAGACAACGAGCTAAGTTCTCAAAGTTGTACTCTTCTTTCCTTCTGCTTTATCATTATGGCCCTTTCCAGGATCCACTCTCCAGGGAACAGATTCAAGTGTAAAATCCTAGGGACAGGACAACAAAGAGCTAGTGCCTCCTCCTCTTCATGCATCTGTCAATAAACATCAGATTTTGTAATCCACAGAGGTGGTAACAGGTAACAGAAGAAGGCCAAAGGGGAAGAGGAGGGGTGCATGATGGTAACAACACTGCAAAGCAACACCTGAAACAGAAGCAGTAACCAAAAGGACATCAAACTCTAGAGAAGCCCATGTGATATCAGCAAATAAAGTTACTTCAAATCTCCTTGTAGAGGCCATAGTAAACATTCACTGGGATGCTGAAGCTTCAAAGAGTGGAAAGCATGTTGACCAGCTGCCCAGTGTCCAAACAGTTCTCAGCTGGTGGAAGTCAAAGCAACACAAAAGCTCTCAAGCTGACCTTCAGCTCAAGCAGGTTTCTCACCCTAGTTGTGTAGGCTGTAGCTTCTGCAGAGCAGCTCAGCAGAACATGGGTGGTAGTAACTCATGGAGACAAGGCTCAGGCAAAAAAAGTGATTCACCCTGAAGTAGTGGTCACCTGGTATATGGCCAAGGCCAGATTTCCTGCTTGTGTGATGTAGCTCAGTGTCACACTCAGCACCAGGACTGAGCCTCCCTGCCTGTCAGAAATTGCTGGAGAATTAGATGACAAACTAATACCTTTTCTGTTTCAACTTGTGTAGCAC